>NC_064859.1:3380000-3467500 GCF_024139225.1 Suncus etruscus
CTTTTAAACTATATTGGGGGAACTTTCTGTTCCTATTAACCTTCCCTACACACAAGTACTACAGCATAAATACATAACATACATTTTAAAAACAGGCTAAGTACATTAAAATACACACAGTAAAACATTTTACAATTGAAAATATTAACTATGTAAAACAAAACACATTTAAATTATAAAGAAAATGACTTAATCAAGACAAAGATGCAGGCGGTTAGAAATCAGATCTTTAAATGGGCTAACCTGTTATTACTCCTTTTTTTTAAAATTTTTTACACTACTGCCTAATTTTTTCCCATTACCAACACCAATTGTGAAATTCCTTCACCTAAAACCAAATGTCCAGATGATTAATTTGTCCCACGCTGTTCTCACCACGTGGTTTACTTCCATAGTCCCAGGCCCCGCAGATGGTTTGCTCACGCTGTTGCTGATCGTGTGGTCCCAGGTCCCGCAGACGGTTCGCTCGTGCTGTTTCACCTTTCTGATTTGTAGGGCAGATCCCAGGCTCGCCGCTTTTCCATAGCAGAGCCTTTCCATAGCAGAGCAGAGCCGTTTCTGGGCTGATTAGGAGTTTTTCGCGGCTTCTTTGCTGCAGGACAGGCACTGTTGGCTGATCACCGCTGCCTTTTCTCCCCTCCGGGCAGCACTTTGGAAGCAGGTTTCTCTCGGCCACAGCTTTTTTGCAGGGAGCTTTTGGATGTTCAGAGTTCTAAAAGTGCAGTCCGAAATTTTCAAAGTCGAAATCCAAATTCAAGCCAAAGGTCATTCTCAGAAAATCAGTCTCAGAAAATCCCTCCATCCATCACCATCCAGATCCATCGTTAATTATTTAATGCTACATCTGGCGGGCGCCAGATATTGCATTAAATAATTAACGATGGATGCTGGATGGAGGTGGATGGTGAAGGATGGATCTTTCTCTGCCACCCCAGGCCATGTGGCTCCGCAACCCCCATTCAGCTGGCAGGTCCCAGGTTTAGGTGAACGGCGGAATCACTCATCCAGAGACAGGCATCAGGAAGCATCAACTTTATTCATGCCCTATCCACCACATGTGTGGCCTCTATCATAACCTTTTAAGCAGTCATTCTTAGCTAGCCCTGCATCTTAACTCCTATCAGCCATCTTCCCTTTGACCTCCATGCTGGCCAAAGACCAAAAAGGCAAAAAGGGAGACTAATCCCCTGGGTCAAAGGCTTTATCTACCTTTTCCAAGACCCCTCCCAGGAATGGGCAGGGTCTTGCAGGTAAGGTCAAGTTACCTAGGGAGAATGGAGGGATGAGGCTTCAGCAAGTCAACTTATACATAAGCTAGGTTTCCCTAACATATGATCTACATTTGTTTTTAACAGGTGGACCTACCCAAAGAAACAATCTTAGAGTTTTTATCCTTGGAGGTAAGCAAATATCTGTATATTGTGGTCTTCAAAAAGTCCAAAGTTGAGGCTTGATTGTTCAACAGGTAGAGTGCTTGCCTTGTTTACAGATGACCCAGGTTCTATCCCTAGCACCCCATTTGGTCCCCCAAGACTGCCAGAGTGATCCCTTAGTATAGACCCAGGAGTAAGCCCTGATATCACCAGATGTGGCCCAAATAAACAATAAATATCCCAAGGTTTTGCTGCCAGTTGTCCAGAATAATACTGAACTAACATTTTCCTGGTGATAATTATTTTTCTGGCAGTGCCAGGAATTTAATAACACATCCCTTTTTTGTGGCAGATTAATTTTTCTCTAGTGCCATGTTTAGTCACAAATTAAAAGCAACATTGCCCCAGAACATTTTGTACCACATTTTCTGTTCTTACAAGATCTGCCACACTACAATGCTTTTTGATCCACTTATATGTGTATCCAAAGCAATACTTCTGGTATAAACAAAATAAACAGTGAACAGAAATAACCCATTTGAAGTCATATAAGCACACTGAGCCTGAACCACTGCTAATCAGGCCCTGGTAAACTACTATTTTAGTCCTTATTTAGTGGACTTTTTTCTTTTTTGGTTTTTGGGCTACACCTGGTGATGCTCAGGGATTACTCCTGGATCTGCGCTCAGAAATCGCTCCTGGCTTGGGCGACTATATGGGACACTGGGGGATCAAACCACGGTCTATCCTAGGTTAGTGCATGTAAGGCAAGTGCCCTACCGCTTGTTCCACTGCTCCAGCCTTGTGTGTATTTCTTGTTTGTTTTTTGTTTGGGGACCACAGCTAGTGGTGCAGGACTTACTCCTGGTTCTGTGTTCAGGGATCAGGGGTTTATATGTGGCACCAGGGATTGAACCCAGGTTGGTCACGTGTAAGAAACACACCCTACCTGCTCTATGATTGCTCTGACCTCCAACTGGTCTATTTTAGTGTGTGTGTGTGTGTTGTTTTGGGGCCACACCTGGCACATGTAAGAAATGCACCCTACCTGCTCTATGATTGCTCTGACCTCCAACTGGTCTATTTTTGTGTGTGTGTGTGTGTGTGTGTGTGTGTGTGTGTGTGTGTGTGTGTGTGTGTGTGTGTGTGTGTGTGTGTGTGGTTTTGGGGCCACACCTGGCGGCGCTCAAGGGTTACTCCTGGCTCTGCTCAGAAATCACTCCTGGCAGGCTCGGGGGACCAAATGGAATGCCGGAATTTGAACCACCGTCTATCTTGGGTTGATTGTGTGCAAGGCAATCGCTTTACCACTGCGCTATCTCTCTGGCCCCTCCAACTTGTCTGTTTTAAAGAAAACATGTTTTAGGGGCCAGAGCAGTGGCACAGCAGTAGGGCGTTTGCCTTGCACACACTGACCTAGGACGAACATTTAACTTTAATGTCACCATGATGGCAGACAAAGGTAGGAATGGGGGATGACAGAGTATGGGAACACTGACAGTGGGAGTTGACACTGGTGTTGGGATTGGTGTTGAAATGCCTAAAATTCAACCATCAGTAACTTTGGAAACCACAGTTCTTTAAATAGAAAAAAGATTTGGGGCTGGAGCAAGAGCACAGCAGTAGGGTGTTTGCCTTGCACGTGCTGACCTAGGACGAATCGAGGTTCGATTCCCCCCCACCCTGTGTCCCATATGGTCCCCTAAGCCAGGAGCGATTTCTGAGCGCAGAGCCACAAGAAACCCAAGTGTCAGCAGGTGTGGGCCAAAAATCAAAAAAAAAGAAAAAAAGAAAAAACATGTTTCAAAGGAACAACCATAGCAGTCTCCCTATAAATTCTGCCCTATACACCTGAAGAGGGAAAGGCATTAGCATGCATTTCTTTGTAACCCAGAAAGGCCAGTTAACAGCCCTATTTTGAAATCTGACATGTTTTTTCTAGTGGGATGCTGATGAACAGGCATTTAACACAACTGTGAAGCAGCTGCTGTCACGTCTGCCAAAGCAAAGATACCTCAAACTAGTCTGTGATGAAATTTTTAACATCAAAGTAGAAAAAAAGTAAGTTATGGGCCGAAGAGATTGCATAGCGGCGTTTGCCTTGCAAGCAGCCGATCCAGGACCTAAGGTGGTTGGTTCGAATCCCAGTGTCCCATATGGTCCCCCGTGCCTGCCAGGAGCGATTTCTGAGCAGCCAGCGAGGAGAAACCCCTGAGCACCGCCGGGTGTGGCCCAAAAACCAAAAAAAAAAAAACAAAAAAAACAAAACAAAACAAAAAGTTATATGTTAGGCACAATTGGTTTCACATGGGTCAAACCTTGGAGAGGAGTTTGAATAAACCACAACCTGGTTGAATTCTGACTATTAGGTTGCAGTTGGCAACAAGTAAATCTCACTCAGAACTATTCAGGAGCTTATGGATAGCAATAAAGAGTAGTCCTGGGTGATGCTGTCCCCATTATAAGTTTGTTACTCCAGGAAGAAATGTTTGAAATAGCTGTGGCTGCTTTATTTTCCCCTCATGTTCTACCATTCATGCTACAATTCACTGTAAAAGACAAAAATGAAGTCTGTGAAGTGAATGATGGTCTTTTACATGTAGGGCCTTATTCTGCAGAATTGTATCCAATCATTTGTTAGTAATCATTTGTTTTTCATGAACTAGAACTCCTACTGTTATATTAGTATTTTAAAAATAATTGTTTAGAAACAAGGGTGTGTGTGACTCAGTGGTAGAGAGCTTTTGCTTTGCCTACATGAGGCTCTGGCTTCATTCCCTGGTACTGCCAAAGGAAGAAAATTAATTTGGAAACTAAGGTATGTAACTCAGTGATAGAGTCTGTCTTCCACATCCCAACGTGTGCAATGTGCGAGGCCTTGATTCTTGGAAGTGGGTGGAGGGTTGGGTGGGGACTGTCCTCTTTAAGACTGAGGATTAGCTCAAATGCTCAGTTAGTTCTACAAGGTCAGGTTCACAGTGCCCATCAGTGCCAGTACTCCTGATGGCCCAAGCCCTACCATGTATGGCCCTGGGTACTTTGAATAACTCTGGGAAGTCACTAAATAGTTTTAAATAGTTCCTATTTAAAATCACAGTGAGGGGCCGGGCGGTGGCGCTGGAGGTAAGGTGCCTGCCTTGCCTGCGCTAGCCTAGGATGGACCGCGGTTCGATCCCCCGGCGTCCCATATGGTCCCCCAAGAAGCCAGGAGCAACTTCTGAGCGCATAGCCAGGAGTAACCCCTGAGCGTCACAGGGTGTGGCCCAAAAACAAAAAACAAACAAAAAAAAAAATCACAGTGAAACGTCATTTTATTCATTCTGCCCTTCAGAAAGTATAATGAGCCTGCCTTTTCTCTTTTGCAGAGTATCGGTGCTATTCCTTTACAGCTACAGAGACGACTACTACAGAATCTTATTTTAACCCTCTTCAGATAGGAGCTCATCCTATGAAATGTTGTACAGTCATTATGATTCTAAGTTAACTCTGCATTCTAAGCAGCTGCCCTACAAAGCTGGGCTTTGTCAGTTTTCCATGTGTGATATATTATAAATTTATCTTTTTTAAGTATAATAAATACTTGTGTATATTTGCTGCCTTTTCATTGTGAGTCTTTAAAACTGAAAGTGCTATGGAACAGAAAGACAAGACGATCTGGTTCCTACCACTAGTCCTGTTGACTTTATACAGGAAAATTTCCAAGCTTAAGGGCATAAAGGGGGCACTTATTTTTGCCTGCAACTGTCTTGGCTCTGATCCCAGATCAAATCCTGATGTCATATGTGACCCCCCTCCTAAATACCTTTAGGGGTCACTTCTAAGCACTGAGCTAAGAACAGCTTCAATACCTCCAGACTTGACCTCAGAAACCTCCCCAAATTTAAAAACGAAGAGGCATAAAGAACCACTATGCCAGTATGGTAGCTCCTGGTACAGCACTAGCTTCACTTGTGTGGAGCCCTGGGTTTGATCCCTGGCACTATAAAAAAGAAACCAAGTATGATGATTATTCTTTTATAATTCTGTAAAAGGCATATCCTACGTTGGTTAAGCACACTCTCATTTGGCTGAATTTATCCATATTTTCCAAAGGACCCAGGATGATAAAATTATACATCCGGTTGGGGACAGTATCTGTAAGATGAACACTTTTGTAAAATCGTCATGCTTCAATTGCAATAGCCGAGACAAGCTAAAACCCTACTAAGAGTCAAATCCTCCCAGAATTAGCCACTGCCAGAAACTTAATATGGGGTAGGGAAAAGAACACAGAACGTTAGTACTGATAATAGATGAGTTTAATAATACACTGCTGTTCACACACATGACTTGAGAGACCTTAAACTGTAATTCAGACATTTACAACCATGGGACACAGACCAGTTGGCAACCTAAAATAAACTGGGCTCTTACAACTACCCTGTAAATACAGTTCTTTTATCCAAAATGATTTCATCTCACATGAGAACAGTTATTGCAGGGAAGCAGGGGAACCAGATATCTAGCTATGTGGTAGAAAGTAAAAAAAAAAAAAAAAATCTCCATGGCTGGAGGAAGGAGATTGTCTGTACTTCACTGTGCTGCTTTGCTCTTCTTACTCTTGTTCTTTTTGTCCCTCTTCTTCAGGCCATCCATGTTAGCTCTCAACAGATTTGAGTAAGCCTAAAAGATATAAAACAAGAAGTTGGGAAAGTTTCCAATAGGCTAGCAGCTACCTTATTTCCTTAATTTGGGGTAGCCAGATTCAGAAAGTCTAATAAAGAAGATAAGCCCAACCACAGTGAGCTGCGCAATGTTTTAGTTTTCATGTTAAAAAAAAAAAAAAACAAAAAAACAAAAAAAAACCACTGCCACCATTTTGTTTAAATACTCTCCAGGCAGAGCAAATATACAGCCTCTCGGACAAAAATAGAACTTAAAAAAAAGATATTATCAGTGATGAATGTAAAATTAAGTTAACTTACTGATTTAAGACATAGGAGAACATTAGTCTTAACCTAATGCTGGATATTATGCTGACTCTTGCTTACCCTGAGAAAGGAAAGACGAGGAATATCAAATACTCACCATCTGAAACTTATTCACTTCTTTGGAGCTCACCTGGAAAGCAAGGGAAAATGGTTACCCTTATTATCTACATGGAATCATCTACCCAGATGTAACTGAAAAGCTCTTAAAGCTGACCTGTAAAATATTTCTTCCCAATAGTACTTGAAAGACCACTTTTTTCCCCAAAAAAATATTCCGTTTCCCACCAATTGTAGAAAATGCAAAGTTACCCTCAATATTAATGTTTTGTGTAAGAGACTTTTAAATGAGTCCCTCTCCACAGCCCCATCTTATTTTAGATCTTTTACAGTCCTATTTAAGCAAAATGTAGCTACCACCTCAAGAGAAATTTTACCTTTGAAGATGCCTTAGGTTTTCATATTTCATAATACTCAACTTTAAAAACTACAAGAACTGTGGCCAGAGCAACATCAGTGAGTGGAGCATTTGCCTTTCATGCGGTTGACCGGGTTCCATCCCTGGCATCCTATATGGTCCCCCAAGCCTGCCAGGAACGATTTCTGAGCTCAGAGCCAGGAGTAACCCCTGAGCAGTGCTACAGGGGGTGTCCCAAAAACCAAAAAAAGTAAATAAGAAAAATGAAAAAACAAAAACTACATAAAAACTTGCTCTATTGTAAAAATCCTCTCAAGGTAACGAGTAAAGAGACTCATGATCAGTTATGACCTGCATTCTCGTGAATATCCTGTACTGATGTAATGAGAGGGAATCAGGTTCTTTCTCAATATAATAATAAGTTTTCTTTTGAAATTCAATCTTGTCTCCAAATTGCCTTAATTTATACTTGACCCTCAAGTACCAAGCCTTATATAAAGTTATAGATTTGCGGGGCCGGAGAGATAGCACAGCTATCAGGAGTTTGCCTTGCACAAAGCCGATTCAGGAAGAATGATGGTTCGAGTCCCCGCATCCCATATAGTCCCCCTGTGCCTGCCAATAGCGATTTCTGAGCACAGAGCCAGGAGTAACCCCTGAGTGCTGCCGGGTGTGACCCCAAAAAAAAAAAAACTTAAAAGATTTGCTAAATGAACCACAAATATTAGAGAATGATAGCTTAAAAGTAAAAACACGGTGCACTACCAAGACACTATTTGTTGAAAACCCACCACTGCAGCCACTGGGCACTTTCCCTGCATGTGGCTGACCTGGCTCAATCCTTGGCAGCACCTGGTCCTCTGAGCAACATTCGATGTGGCCTAAAACCCAACCCTTCCCCAGCTAAAAAAGAAAATTCAGCACAGTGAAGGAATTGAGAAACAAACAATTAAGACAACTGCTCTTTACCATGCTACCAAGACCAACAAGCAATAAACTCAATTTTGTTTTGCTTCTGTCACATCTGGAGTGGTTCCCAGTAGTATTTGGGGAACTATGCAGTCCTGTGATTTAAAACTCCTGCATGTAAAGTTTGTGCTCAGCCCCCTGAGCTTTCTTTCTGCCCCACAGTATGCTTATTTTCTCTCCAAAAATTTAACGAGAACTAACAGTAAGACTTCTTTTTCCGGGGCCGGGAAGGTGGCGCTAGAGGTAAGGTGTCCGCGGTTCGATCCCCCCCGTGTCCCATGTGGTCCCCCAAGTCAGGGGCAATTTCTGAGCACATAGCCAGGAGTAACCCCTGAGTGGGTGTGGCCAAAAAACAAACAAACAAACAAACAAACAAAGACTTCTTTTTCCTCCATTTGAAGCTTATTGAGATTTCTGCTACAGAAAGTTCTAATCCGAAATAGTTGGGAGAGCTGCACACTTAGTACTTCTTTTGTATGGAGAGTGAAGGGCTGGGGAACAGTGCGCCATGCCTGGCAGTGCTCAGGGCCACTCCTAGCAGTACTTAAGGAGTGTTCCAGGGATCAAACCAGGTCTTAATCCCCGTATCAACTCTTCAATCTCAAATGTTTAGATTTTTGTGTTTTGGCTTTTGGGCCACACCTGGCAGTTACAGGAGTGTCTCTCCTGTAAAACAGTCATATGAGGGAAACAGTCATATGAGGATGATATAATCTTACATATAGAAAATCCTAAAGAGGGGCCCAGAGATAGTACAATAGGTAAAGCGTTTTGCTTTGCATGCAGCTAAACCAGGATTCCCTAGCACCAGCTCTTATAATCCTATAAGAGCGCTGACCCAGGAACAAGCCCTGAGCAGTCAGGGGTGGATCCCTGTAAAAAATTAATAAATGGATGTAGCCAGTGTGGAAAGTAAAGGATCCTCAAAGAAATTATACAGAACTACTATGTGGTCCAGTAATTCCATTTCTGGGATACTATCCAAAGGAAATAAAGACAACAACTTAAAAAGATATTCGCACCGCATGCTAACAGCAGCACTATGTATAGTGGCCAAAACATACAACCTGGATAGCTGGATGAGTGAATGAAGCTGTAGTCTATGTGCATGTTATTCATCCATGAAAATGGGGAACTTCCACCAGTCTGACAGTACGGATGGGTGAGACCTTTGTCTTGGACACAGCCGACTCAGGTTCGATCGAGCATCCCATGTGGTCCCGGGAGAAGTGACCTGAGTGCCTATCTAGGCATAACCCCTGAGCATCAATGGGCATGACCCCAACCTGCATAAAAAGACAAATCCTGTATATCTGAGTTTTAGGTGGGATCTAAAATCTCCTAAAGGAAGATTAGCCTCTTGTTTATTTTTATTTATTTTTGGTTCTTGAGCTATACGTACTCTCAGTTAGAAGTTGCTTCTCGCAGTGCCTGGGGACCATCTAGGATGAACCCAGGTCGGCTGCATCCAAGGCAAATGCCTAGCTGCTCTATCATCACTCGGGCAAGAGACTCCTGGTTCTAGAGGCACAGGGAAGGGAAGTTTTATAGGATGGTGGACCATATACTGTCAGCTCTGAAGCATCAGGGACATAGTGAACTATCGGGGCTACAGTGAACCCCGGGGTCCAACCGTGGGAAGGGCACTGAGTCCGTTTGAAGAGGCTCCTAAAGGAAGAGATTGTTTCTTGAGTAAAGCAAAAAAGAAAAGATGAGCGATGGATGTTCACTGTACCTACTGCAATCATCACTGCACAGTGGATAGAAATCGAGCAAGACGTGCAGAAGATGCCCCCGCCTCCCAGCTGTGTCCACCCCAACCCCAAAGCCGGGTGGGTCCCGGATATCCGCGATCAGGCTCGGCTCATCTTTCCACTGGAACCCAGCTGCGGCGCCGGACTCACCACCGTGCTGATCTTCCTCTTCCCGTCCGTGGCTCTTAGCAGACACTTGTCAGCGGGCTCGAAGCCGTCCAGGGACCCCTTTCTGGGAGTGGGCTTGGTGCGGCCGTCGTCTGGGGGCGGAGAGAAGACGCGGCGTTTCTTACGAGAGGAGCGAGAGAGTGCCGGGCCACCTGGAGCTAGGGGGAGCCTGAGTGCGGGGAGGGGGCCCCTGGGAGGCCGGGGTTCGAACCACCGACCGACCCGCGTGCGAGGCCGACGCCCTGCCTCCACGCCACCGCTCGGGCCTCGCGCCTGTCCGAGCGAGGGGCGTCTCGCGAAGCACAACCAGCTGCGAGACCGAGGGGGGCCTGGGCCGCCGGCCGTCCGGGGAGGGAAGGAAGGCAGGAAGGCAGGAGGAGGCGGGACGCGCTCGGCTCTCGGCCTGGGCCTCGGGGCCAAGCGGCGGGGCCCGGGCTCAGCGCCCTCCGCCCGGCGTCCCGCGGGGCCCGCGGGCAAGGCGGCCCGGCCCGAGGCCTCTCCGGGCGCCAGGCCCTCGCCCCCGGCAGGACGGGCCCGGGACACCCGCGGCCTCGTGCGTGCGAGGCGAACGCCCCCGCGCCCGCCTCCCCAGGGCCCCGAAGGCCGAGCGCGCCAGCATGAGGACGAGGCTCGCCCTAGACGCGGGTCTCCACAGAAAGGCCTCCGACCAGGCGCCTCGCTTACACTTCTTGAGGGTGATGAACACGCTGCCCGTGAGCCGGCACTTCTGGAAGAGCCGGGTCAGCTCCGTGAGGAACTGCTCGCTCTCCAACAGCACCATGGCGCCGCGCGGGGCGCCGCCGGAAGTCCCGGCCCGGAAGTCCGGCCCGGGGGCGGGACTTCCGCCCCGCTCGCGCGTCCCCGCCCGCGTCCCGCCGCTGCCCTCCCCGGAAGGAGCGGCCCCGCGGGGCTGCCTACCTCAGCTCCTTTTTCTTAATGTCTCCATCTTTGGAGCACCTTGATGCCGAATAGGGTCGCGCTTGGGTCCCAGTCGGCTACACGACCCCCCTCACCCGTGTCCCCACGCCTCGCCCAGAAAGCCGCTCGCCCGAGCGACCCACCGCGAGAGGACGGACCGCGTGAAGGAAAGGCACGACAGGAGCCCAGAGCCGAGTCTCGCCCAGCCGGACGCTGCGCAGGACACTGGGCAGACAGTCCGGCGCCCCTGTGCCTCAGCCTGCAAGCGAGGGTCACGGGCCCCGGACACACCGCAGGCCTGAAGGCATTTGCTCCCCCGGCATCCCACAGCCCGCCAAGACCCACGGCCCCTGGGCACAGAACGAGGGGGAAGCTCTGAGCACAAGCGCTGTGCCCCTCACCCCGGCCGAAACGTAAAATAAAATACAAACACTGAAATGAGGAGGACAAGGCACCTCCAGTGTGCTTGTCATTAGTAGCAAATACCTAGAGTAGCACCCGACACGAAGAAATTTCTGGGTGAGTCTTTGCTCTCTGTCACGACTGTTGTTTTCATGGTCGCGATGATCACTGATTTCTATTAAGCATCCCCTTTTCTCTCGCCACGTAGGCATCCGTGCAAGCTTTCCAGAAGAAGGGATTGGAGCCAGTCTTCATGGTCACTTTGGGGTTTCATCGACTGATTTGGGCTCTAGGCTCTGCTCTCTCATAACCAACTTGAACCCAAGACCCCTGATAAAGTCGAGCCTTCAACTATGCAATGAAGATTTTCTGTTTGTTTGTTTGTTTGTTTTTGTTTTGTTGTTGTTGTTGTTTTGGGGGAGGTCAGGCCTGGCAGCACTCAGGGGTTACTCCTGGCTCTATGCTCAGAAATCGCTCCTGGCAGGCACGGGGGACCATATGGGATACCGGGATTTGAACCACAGTCCTTTTGCATGCAAGGCAAACACCTTACCTCCATGCTATCTCTACGACCCATGCAATGGATTTTTACTGAGGGCCTTTAGGTCCCCAGAGATACAGAGGTTGGAAAATAGCAGGCAATTAAACAGACTAGTTTGTTTCTAGTTTTCTGAGCATTTGGTTAAAGAAGGGGATAAATAAACAAGAAGTAAAACTTAAAAAAAAAAAAACAGTTAAGTGCTGTGAAGACAAAGAAATAGGATGACACAAAGGAGTGTGATAAAGAAAATATTTTAGGTTGGGTAGGACCAAGCAAATTCCCTCTGGGAAGAAATTTGAACAGAAATTTTAAGACATTCAAAAATCTTGAGTCACTGTTTCAAGTGCCAGAGAGGAAATAAGTTGCCTTGTGCACATAGGGATGAGAGTAGAGTACTGAGACTCAGGCAGAATGAGTGAAGGAAAGTGGAAAGGCTAGAGAAGTTATGTAAACATAAGTCTATGTTATGGTAAAAATTGGGTTTTGATATACATATAAAGTGAAGCTTCCTGCTAAAGAACTTTTAGGCAGGGCATGATAATTACCCTAATTGGAGAATGTATTGTGAGAGATAAAGAGGAAAATAAGGTAAACTCTTACAGTGCAGAATGCTAAAACATCTGATTTCTGGGTTCCTGCGGATAACAAAAACACCGACCACAGTTTGTTTGTCTTCAGTGTTACAGGTCCCCAAACGTCAATAGCACCTCTGTGTGAAACAGGATCTCTAGGGGGGGAGACAGAGAAAGTACTGGGAAGGTCACTCGCCTTGTACATAGCGGACCCAGACTCAATTTCTGGAACCTCATATAGTCTCCTGAGCCCACTAGAAAAGATCCCCAAGCGCAGAGCCAGCAGGAGCCCTGAGCACTATCCCAGTTCAAAAGAAAAAGACAAACAGCAACAAAAAAATAAGTAGATCTCTTTCAGCAGCTGTCTTCCAGTGACTTCCCAAAGCAGCAGTTTCTCTTCAGCAGCTACTCCATAATAATTTCTTTTCCAGAATCACAGTTGCCAATGGTGATCATGACCTGTGATCATGTAGCCACACCCTGTTACCCTATTGGCTATACCCAATATTAACAAGGTGTGAAAATACATCGGTCTGATTTTACAACCAATCAGATCACCTTGATAAAGACCAACTAGATTATCTTTTTTTTTTTTTTTTTTGGGCCACACCCGGCAGCACTCAGTGATCACTCCTGGCTCTATGCTCAGAAATTGCTCCTGGCAGGTTCAGGGTACCATATGGGATGCTGGGATTCAGACCTGGGTCAGCCGCTTGCAAGGCAAACGCCCTACCGCTGCGATATCTCTCTGGCCCCCAACCTAATGTTGATTTAAATTCTCCTGTCTGCCTCTTTTAAAGACCTGTGATCATATTGGGCCCATTTAAATAATCCACCTCTATCTAAAGCTCTAAATTCAATCCTATCTGCAAAGTCTTTAAACATAGCATCAGAATACAGTCAGACCTAAGTGATAGCACAGAGGGGAGGGTGTTTGCCTTGCACTTGATCAACCTGGGTTCAATCCCCTGTATGAGCAAGCAACTATGTACGAAGACCAAATATGTACAAACTATATTTTGGTTATCTGAATCTCCAAATATATATTTCTTATCAATCATATTATCACAGTATACTCCTGGGCCTTTGAAGACAGATATCTACATTGCAACAAAAAGATCTTTCTAGCCCACATCAGAGGTTATGGTAAGAAGTCCAGTTAATAAAACATTTGCAATCAGATTAGAGTACAGAAGAGCCCAAAGACTCATTGAATATGAATAGTGGGAGTAAGTAGAGATGACTAGTTTTTTACTCCAGCAATTAGGTAGATAGCGCTGCCATTTACTAAAACTAGAAAAGATTTGGGAGTAAAAGGTTTTATAAGGAAGTTTTGAATTGTTCTAAAATATCTGAAGTACCCATCACATATTCAAGTGCATTTAAAAAAGAAAAACTTAGGGGGTCAGAGAACAGGTAGGGTAATTGTCTTGCACACAGCCTACCAGAGTTTGATCCCTGGTCCCTAATGTGGTTCCCTGAGCCTCACAGGATTAATCCATGAACACAGAGCCAGGAGTAAACCCTAAGCTGAGCAACACCATATGTGCACCCAAAACCAACAACAACAACAAAAATCTAGTGAATATACAAGTTTGAAGCTCAGCTCAGAGAGAAAAGTTCAAAACAAAAATTAAGAGAGCCAGGGGTATAACGCAGTGCTAGAACACCTGTTTCATGTGTTTAGGATCCTGAGTTTAATTCCTAGCACTAAAATTTTTATTTTCCGATCCCTGTTCTCCCTGGTCCCCACCAGGACCAGGAACAAGGACTCAGCACTACGCTAGAGGTAGTAGCCACCAAGGACTGCTGGTGTGCCCCCCAAACAAATAACACTAACAAAAAGAAGCCAATTAACACCCTTAGTTCTGTTCTAACATGGTAAATATACTTACACTGAAATTAAAATTGGGGGAGTAAACAGAGAAAAGGAAATAAAGAATTAATATATTGGTTATTGGTTTGAATAGTGCAGACATAATTTCCATATCACAGATTTTGCTGGACAGAGCTACCATGTTAATACATATTTAATAAACACTAATGGACTGTGATTGTTTTAGATATCTAATAGCAAACAACCATGAAGGTCCAATAATACAGTTCAGTTACTAGTAACTTCCCAAAGCATCATCATAGCATATAAAATGTTTTCAGGGTCAAGTCACTGGGTTTGTTATTCCTGGATGAGAGTTCCAAAGTCCTAGCAGGTGGGGCTGGGGAGAGGGCTAAACGTTCTGGAGTACATGTTTTGCATGCATGTATCCAGGGTTCAAGCTCAGCACATGGTTACCCAGGCACCACTGAGAGCAACCCACAGCACAGAGTCAGGAGTAGCCCCTGATGATGTAAGCCAACAAACAAAATGGCAACCAAATCCGGTGTGAGTTAACAAATAAAACAACCAAGTTCGATTAGTTGTTGCTGGGAAACTCTCTGGCTCTTGCCTCTAGTCCTTGACTGTGCGCTCGGGAGGATCACTGCACAGACACTTTATCCAGTCACTCAGCTTCACTTTCACACTGTGGAATCAGACAGTATAACTGGTTCTCATATTTGTTTGTTTGGGTTTTTTTTTTTTTGGTCTTGTTTTTGGACCAGTGAGGCTTATGGGTTGCTGCTGCCTCTGCAAGCAAGAATTACCCCTAAGTGGGGTGCTGGGGATTGAACCAGATCCAAAGCATGCAAGACAAGTGTCTTCAAATAACCACCTTGTCTGCACAGACACAAGTTGTTTTTCTGTTGTTGTTTTTAAAGACATGAATATTTTATCCATAAACAAGTTTATTAATATCATTATCATGAATGGAAAACCAGTATCATTTACCACAAATAAAAGGATCCCTGGGTTAGAGTGTGGATCAGGCAGGAGTACAATGCCTCCTCAGCAAGTCCTGGAATGATTCCAAAACAAGCACTCAGAAAAATAAGGAAAATGTTCACAAAAAGAAAGGTGACTACATTAAAAATTTTAGATTAGAGCTGCTGAGCTAGTGTCTCTAGCATTGCTGGGCTTGAGTCAGAACTCCCCCCTCCAAATTAAATTAAAAGTCAAACTTTTTTTTTTTTGTTGTTTTTTTGGTTTTTTGGGCCACACCCGGCTGTGCTCAGGGGTTACTCCTGACTGTCTGCTCAGAAATAGCTCCTGGCAGGCACGGGGGACCCTATGGGACACCGGGATTCGAACCAACCACCTTAGGTCCTGGATCTGCTGCTTGCAAGGCAAATGCCGCTGTGCTATCTCTCCGGGCCCAAAAGTTAAACATTTTTAAACAATAAATAAGGACAATAATGTCATATGTGGTCAGGGGAACATATCACTAAAGTATAATTTAGGTGTATAATAGAAGTTGGTGGCATAGGGACTTTGGGACAAAGGCAAATTGGAGCTGGGGACTAGGTTGTGGTAGTTCACGATGGCTGGACATCTTCCTGCAGCTTCTGCCACATAGCATTGAGAAATTAAAATGGGGACCAGAGAGATGACATAGTGGTAGGGCATTTGCCTTGCACACAGCCAGCCCAGGACAGAAGTTGGTTTGATTCCCAAGATCCCATGTGGTCCCCTGAGCCTGCCATGGGCAATTTCTGAGCAAAGAGCCAGGAGTGGCCCCTGAGCGATGCCGGGTGTAACCTTACCCCCCCCCCATTCAAAAAAGAAAATGGTTCCTGATCGCCTCATCCTCAGTAAAGGTTTTGGCAATACGCAAAGCAACATAGAGCAACCTTCTGCCTTCACTGGCTTCCTACATGTGACACAACCCTGTGAAAAGATCTTTCTTTTATTTTTCTTCAGGTGAGCTGGAAGATAACACAAGGGTTAAATTTTTTCCTGAAGCCAGCCCCACTTTGATGTTGGCACCATATAGTCCCTCAAGCACAGAGCAGAAGTAACCCCAGAACACAGAACCGGAATAGCCTGAGGACCCCCTAAATGTGACCCAATGATCCCCCACCAGAATGAAATGAATGAGTCTCAACTCATGAGAATCAACTCCTCTCAAAGGACTCAGAAGACTCAGCTTCCTTCAAGGTGTCCAGAGAAAGCTTCTTCCAGAACGTGTCATCTTGGAATGTAGTACGAAGGTAATGGAGGGCCTCAGAGAAATGACTCCCGCACCCTCAGGAATGCACATTAAAAGGGTTCTCCCCAGAAACAATCCCCTTCTAAGAGAAGAGTAGGTCTGAGCTAGAACCTGCATTCAGAGACCAAGTTTGTCGCTCCAAGTCCTCCCGCACTCATCACATGGAATTTCCTCCTTAAAACCCCAAGTCCTTACTTATCTCAAGACTTCTCCAATTATTCTTATTCCTTCTGCACACCTGATCTATCCCTTTGCCTGATGCTATTAGAAGATGGGGAAATAACTCCCCACCCACAATTCTCTCTCTCTCCCTCTCCCTCTCTCTCTCTCTCTCTCTCTCTCTCTCTCTCTCTCTCTCTCTCTCTCTCTCTCTCTCTCTCTCTCTCTCTCCCTCTCTCTCTCCCTCTCCCTCTCCTCCCTCTCCCTCCTCCCTCCCTCCCTCCCTCTCTCTCTCTCTCTCTCTCTCTCTCTCTCTCTCTCTCTCTCTCTCTCTCTCTCTCTCTGTTTTCTTTTGGCTTTTGGGTCATACCCAGAGACACTCAGGGGATACTCCTGGCTCTGTGCTCAGAAGTCGCTCCTGGCAGCTCGAGGGACCATATGGGATGTCAGGATTCTAACTACTGTCCGTCCTGTGCTGGCCATGTGCAAGGCAAGCACCCTACTACTGTGCTATATCACTCTGCCCCCCCCAACTCTCTTATATAAAAAATCCACCCATCTAATTAATTAGGGGACCAGATAGAGGTTATAATCCCTTTAAAGTGAACCCAGCAAAAGCACACATTTATAGATTGGGATATAGGAATGAATTATTAAGGAAAGCAAAATTAAAATTTCCATGAGAAAGGTGAGGATGAACAAAACTCATTTGCATACCCTTAAGCTAGAAGACTTGCTTTGAGGTCTGCCTGCTCCCCACCTCCTAGAAAGGGGCAAATTATATCTGAAGCTTCCCATCTGGTCCTCTGAGCACCTCAGGAGTGATCCCTGAGTACAGCGCCAGGAGCAAGCCGTGAGTAAAGCCTGTGAAGTCTCCCCTTCCCCCCAAATCAAGTTTCAGGGAGCTAATCCATGTAAAGGGAATCACAAGAACCTAATAGGTGTATTAATGTTTTTCCTACTTTATTTAAACTGAATTTCTTTTTTATTGTCATAAGCATAATTTAATATTTTGAATTATAACAATTTAAATAAAATTCAGTTAGTTGTGTCCGGAGAGATAGCACAGCGGCGTTTGCCTTGCAAGCAGCAGATCCAGGACCTAAGGTGGTTGGTTCGAATCCCGGTGTCCCATAGGGTCCCCCGTGCCTGCCAGGAGCTATTTCTGAGCAGACAGCCAGGAGTCACCCCTGAGCACCGCCGGGTGTGGCCCAAAAACCAAAAAAAAAAAAAAAAAAAAAAAAAAAAAAATGCAGTGAGTTACTACAAATAGAATAACTGCACTTCATTTACAGCCCTGTACAGAAATGCAATAACAAACCTCACATAACGTGGTCTTAAACTAAATTTCTTTTATTTTTAAAGACAGTCAAATTAACAGTGGGGGTTAAACTGAATTTCTAAAGCCTTTTCCTGAGGTAACTTTCTTTAGCCCCAGGAGAGAGAGAAAACAAGCAAGAGATGTCGTACTGGCTCCCTGCAGACTGGCCTCTGGATGGAGGCAGAAGCCAAGCCAGGTTCTAGCAGCAATTCTCATTGCGACCGGTAGGGGGAGCCATGGCCCCGTGGGACAGAACAGCCTCAGGCATCCCCGGCCTTCTCGGACCTTCCTAGACAAGAATATCCAACATTGTGGTTATTTTTCAAAATCACTTCTGCTGAGGTTAGATATTTCTATGCAGTGACTATTAGCATCTCTCCAACCTTTACACAGACAAAATAAGCAACAGCCGGTGTCAAATAATTCTCAGTGCTTGTGGTCAGAAAACCAACTAAGTCTCGATTAACAAGAGGGTCTAATTTCTCCCCCCCACCCCCCGCAGGAAACAGCCCTAATATTTTTCTGAATATGTGTTAAGTACCTGGCTCCTTTATGCTGATTTAAAATTTGATCCTCGAACCAGAGTGATAGCAGGACTGGTAGGGCGCTTGTCTTGTCAGGGTTCAACTCTGGCATCCCATATAGTGGCCCAAGCACCATTGCTGAGTGCAGAGCCAGGAATAAGCCTGAGATTATGGACACACACACACACACACACACACACACACACACACACACACACACACACACCAGATTCTGGGTTGGAGAGATAGCATGTAGGTAGGGTGTTTGCCTTGCATGCAAAAGGACCATGGTTCGAATCCTGGCATCCCATATGGTCCCCTGAGCCTGCCAGGAGCAATTTCTGAGAGTAGAGCCAGTAGTATCCCCTGAGCACAGCCAGGTGTGACCCAAAAGCAAAAACAAAAAAGATTCTCACACAAGCCTTCTCATGGTCCTGTGGTTTTATTTCATTTTTTCTGGAGATCAGAGACACCTCCTGGGGTCACCTACCTAATAAGAGGTGGAGTGAATATTTGGGAGAAGGTTTTGTTTGTTGGTTCAGTTTGGTTTAGGGGAAAAACACACCCAGCAATGCTCAGGGCTACTCCTGGCTATGTGTTCAGGGATCACTCCTGAAGGGCCTCAGGGAACCGTATGGGATGTCGGGTCTCAACCCCATTTCAGTCGCATGCAAGGCAAAAACCTTACTCACTTCACTATCTTTCTGGCTTCCTGAGACGAGTTTTGGAACCCAGGTACCCTGACTACACAGCCAGTGTGCCCTGAGCTCTGTGTGTGCCAGAGAAGACCTGCAAAGGGCACAACCCAGAAGAGCTCTCTGGTGAGAAGGGACTCAGGTCTTGGCAAAGTTAAAAAGCCTAGAATTTAAGTCTGTGCTTTTCCTTTTTCCCACCTCATGCCCCTGTCCACACTTGTCTCTATATAAGCATCCTAGGTCCTGCCTCCATTTGGGGCTTCTGGACCTATCCGACGCTACTTGGCTGTATTCCTGAAGAAAAGTTCCTTTGCGCCTCCATCTCCTCATCTCTGTGGAGGGAGTGTCTCCTCGCACTGCTGTGGTACAATAAATAAAAAAATAAATAAAATCACCTTGTAAGTAAGAAAGCATGATAGGAAAGCTAGGTCTCGTGGTTATTTCCCTCTGGTACTCAAGCAATGGCCTGAGTACAAATATTCAGTCCTTCAAAATACCCTCCTCTTGGCTTCTACCACAACCCTAGATACACACTAACCTCAATCAGTTGTGCAGGACCAGTGCATCCTGGAGCTAAATCGTGCGAACACAATCATGGTAAATGGTTATGTATGTCACAGGCACTCTATTCTTGAAGGAAACAGATGATGTTAAGCAAAGACAAGTGAAATTTCAGGTACTAGAGCACTGAAGAGAGAGAGAGAGGAATTTCTAGTATGCCACACATTGTATTCCAGCCAGCACTGGACCTTCATGCCTGCAGATTCAGAAAAGATGGCGACATTCATGAAACCTCTGCTTGGGCTTTAGCAAGCTCACCTTCTTTGGAACTGCAGAGACAGTAATGGGCAAGGTGCTTGTCTGCATGCAATTCACCAGGGCTGCTCCCGGGCACTACATATAATCCCTCAAATACTTTGGGGAGTCACTACTGTGTCAGGAATAGCCCCTGAGCACTCCCATGTATGGCCCAAAGCAAGTTTATTCCCTCTCAACCATAACTTTTCTTTATTTTTGAACCTCACAAATGGGAAAACCCCCACACCATATCTTGTAAGAAGGGAAACTGAGGCCAAGAAAAGCACCCCAGGGTTTTGCTTGAGCAGTTTTTGTCAGATGTATGTCTGGGGTATGATGAACCGTGTCCTCTCCCTGCCTTCCTCCTTCTTTTATTTTTATGGATTTAACAAGCAGAGGGAAGGCCCCCTTTATTCATCATGATTGGGGGGGTCCCAATTTTTTAATTTCCTGCCTAGGACTCAAGGACAGGAAATTATAGAGCCAGAGTTTCTACACAAATTATCCAGGTGTCCCAACTCCCAAATGTAACAGGCGCTGTTCATCTCTTGGCCTCTGTCATCATTCATCCTTGATGCTTCAGGGAAACCCCCTCCACCTCCCTGAGACCCACAGACGCAGATATTTATGGAGAGGCCGAGACAGACACAGTGAACAGGCTTGCCAGCAGAACAGGGCCAAGTCCTGGTAATGACATCAATGAATCCCCCGCTTCAGTGAGTCACAACAGCCACTGCAAGAGGCCTCACGATCTCTCCAGTCCAATTCTCTCGCTGCTAGTTATTCTCGAGTAGGAACACGGAGTGAGGCCCAATGTGAAGGCAACCTCCCCGAGGCCACAACGCTTGGCAGTCCAGAGTGAGGCCAAAAGCCTTGAGCCCAACCCAGATCCTTGACACAGTCCTACTTAGCAACTTGCCCCTCAGAATTTCCATAGGGCAGCTCCGCTGTCCCCAGCAGGGGGCGATGTGCGAACCTCAGTTCTCCCTCGGGAGAGCCTGGGGCCCAGCCTCACACTCCAGGCGCCAGGCCGAGGATTAGAGGCTATAGGAGTTGCTTCCTGCTTGGCTCTCAGCCAAGGCCATTTCACAATTGGGGGAAGAGTGCTGGGCTGAGACGCTGGGTTACTACACACTTCATTCCTACCCTAGCCCATCTCAAAACCCCTGAGCAAACTGAGCTAGTCTCTTCTACCTGAGACTTGAGGTAAAGAAAGGAATCTGTGCTGGAGCATAAGTTTTGCATGCAGGAGGCTAAGGTTCAATCTCTAGCACCACACAGGTCCCCAAGGACTGGGCAGGAATACCCCTTGAGCCTGGCCCAGTATGGTTCAAAAAGAAAAATAAAAAAGATAAGAGGAGCTGTAGAGAGTGCAGAGGGTGTACAGTTTGCACACAGCTGATCTGCCCTAGAGAAAAAAGAAAGAAAGAAAGAAAGAAAGAAAGAAAGAAAGAAAGAAAGAAAGAAAGAAAGAAAGAAAGAAAGAAAGAAAGAAAGAAAGAAAGAAAGAAAGAAAGAAAGAAAGAAAGAAAGAAAGAAAGAAAGAGGGAGGGAGGAAGGAAGGAAGAAAGAGAGAGAAAGAGAGAGAGAGAGAAAGAAAGAAAGAAAGAAAGAAAGAAGGAAGGAAGGAAGGAAGGAAGGAAGGAAGGAAGGAAGGAAGGAAGGAAGGAAGGAAGAAAGAAAGGGAGGGAGGGAGGAAGGAAGGAAGGAAGGAAGGAAGGAAGGAAGGAAGGAAGGAAGGAAGGAAGGAAGGAAGGAAGGAAGGAAGGAAGGAAGGAAGGAAGGAAGGAAGGAAAAGAACTAGAGAGTTCTACCAGGCATCATGATTGATGCCCTGGAATTAGGCATAGGGGCAACCTTAACCATGCCCACTCTTCCCTTTTTTTGTCTTCTGCCTACACGTATTCATGAGAAAATCCCACTATTTGTCAGAGGGGAACCTGGAAGCCAGTTTGGAGGAAAACTAGGCATTGGTCAGTTTTCTGTAATGAGGCTACATGACTACCTGGCATACATTTCAGAGGAGAGGAGTTGTCTTCCTTCTCCAACCAGTCTGGGTGACCAACATTCAGGTATGTCAGACATTGGGGCATTTCAAGAAGTCGTTTGGCACCTTACATCTGAGTTCAACCCAGGGACAGAGCTGGTTTCAAGTAGGGGCAGTGGGTAGGGACCTAGATTCTTGTCTTTAAGTTTTGAGGAGAAGAGCAAAGAACCCCAGGTGAAATGTCAAACCACAACATAAAGAAGCATGAGGTTGGAGCCCAAGTTCTCATGCTGGACAGTCTAATGTGGCAGGCTGGGACCTGGGCAGATGCCTGGGCAGGAGGCATCTCTTCCCTGGCCCGAGGGCATAGGGCAGATAGAGGATGGGGAGAACATGGCTCCGCAGGATGGGAAAGCTTTTCCAGATAGGGAAGGCACACGAGGGACTTGAACTTGCTTCCTCAGGACCTGCCTGAAAACGCTTCCTCTGACCATGTGCCCTTGAGCATGGCTGTCTTCGTCGTCATGGAAGTCTCTAGACCATGAGGTGGGTGAGCACGTGGAGAGCTCAGCAGGGTGTGGGGTGCGGGAGCTCAGCCCCCCCCTCACGGCAGCGGTGGTAGTGGTGATGGTGGTGGTAGAGACCTCTAACAACAGGAAGCAGCTGCAGCAGCCTGGGGCTGTGCCGGTGTCTGTCACTCGCCTTCCACCCCCGCTGCAGCCCAAGGAGAACAAACTGTTCTTCTTAGAAGCTCTGCGGACAGAGGCCCACAGCTGCTCCCCAGGTCGGTTTGGACAAGCCTGCACCAGCCCTCAGTCCTGCTGCCTCCCACCCCAGAGCCCTACTGCAAGAAAGCTCGAACCCAGAGCTCTGGGGATAGGGACCAATTCTTCATTCTCTCATCCCATAACTTCAGTGACATCTTCTGAACAGGATCAAGGCCTGGGCAAGAGCTCGAATGGGAGACGGCATGCTAGTGTGTACATGGCTCTGAGTTCAGTCTCAGTAATCAATCCCCAGGCCCTGGAACACTGACCTGCGATCACATGTAGTGGCCCGGGCTCCCAAAAGTCCACTGGGCTTAAAAAAATAACAGTAACAGAGACCAGAGTGATAGCACAGCCTTGCACGCAGCCGATCCAGGATGGACTTTGGTTTGATTATGATATGGTCCCATATGGTCCCCCAAGCCAGGAGCGACTTCTGAGCACATAGCCAGGAGTAACCCCTGAGCATCACAGGGTGTGGCCCCAAAAAGAAAAATAATAACAGTAACAACAGGAAACCCACCACCACCAGGCCTAGATTCTGATTTGAGTGAGGACTCTAAGTGGGTATGGCTTGACAATAAGAAGCCTGGACTGAACTGGGATCTAAGTGAATTGATGAGTTCTAATCTGGATGTTGTCATTTTGGAGTTTGGACAAGTCACTGACCCTTGTTGGACTTCAGTCTCTCTGTGACATAGGGAGTTGAAATTGATGAGCTGTAAGGTAACGTCCCATGTAAAGATGTGAGAGGTGGGGCTCTGGGACAACTTTGGAATTGCTGCAGTGACTGGGGCCAAGATAACTGGGTAGAATGAACAGAACATGGAAAGATAGCTCAAGGGCTAGTGTGCAGGCCTTTGTGGAGGTCTGAGCGTCTCTGGGAATGAGCCCCAAGCACTAGTGAGAGCAGACCTAGAACTCAGAAAAGGAAAAAGAGAAAAGAAGTGAAGAGAATTTGAGGTTTGGAAAAACAAAATTGAATTCACTTTGGGACTGGAGGTGAGTGGAGTCCTGTTTTCCCTGATGTGCCTGAATAAGCGATAGTCTGTTAGCTGAGGACTGCCTCAACTGGAGGACATCTGGTAGATTCTTCCTAGCTCTTGATACACAGCAAGAGTTTGGCCAGCGAGACAGTACAGGGGTGGGGCACTTGCCTTGCACACGCCAACATGGGTCCTATTCCCATGTTGATAGGATTCCTGAGCACCACTAGGCCTGATCCCTAAGCACAGAGTCAAAAGCGATCCCTGAGCATTGCCAGGAGCGGCTCAAAAACCAGAAAGAAGACAAGAAAGAGATCTTTCCAGGTAATTTGAGGGTGCTACTTAGTTGCCACCCCTCCTAATTTAGAATGAGCTGGAAAAGGGCCATAGTTGAGAACAGAATGTGGGGTGCTGTGAAGTAATACCGGAAGGGAAGATCCCAGCTCCCACCCCATGCTCTTTCTCATAGAAGCTGCTCCCTCAACTTACTTCAGCAGGTGGCCAAGCTTTTTGGACAGCAGAATTACAGCTTAAACTGGCTGCTGGCAGTTAAATTCCCAGGATGGCATAAGTGGCTAAGATGCCACTTTTTCAGGAATGGAATTGTTGGGGGAGGCTCTGAGCAGGAGAAGGACCCAAGAGAGAGGGTGCAGGGGGTCCAAATATCCCAGAGCTGTGTTTTCTCTGAAGCCAGATTTCTGCATCTCAGCTCAGACCAGTTCCCTATGGGCAGGAAAGTGGCTAAAGATGTTGGGGGGTTCTCACCTGTCTTCTGCCTCACCTTCTGAACCCCTCTGTGTTGCATCCTCTCACTTTCCCTACTCTTTGTCCACTCATCTTCTCTGTGGGACAGGGGAGGTCAGGGGAGACTTAGACTCTGAAGCAGCTTCAGTGGTGGCTGAAGTGTATAAAATGGAGGAGGCCAGACCGATATTGTAGCGGGCAGGGCACTGGCATAGCACACACTGCTGACCCGAGTTAGATCCCTGGCACTCCAGATTATTCCCCTGAATACTGCCAGGAGACCTTCCTGAGTGCAGAACTAGGAATAAGCCCTGAGGTCTGCCAGGTCTGGCCCCCAAACAAACAAAAAGTGTATGTGGAGGGACAAGAGTGTGGGAGACGAGGAACACATTGGCACCTGCCGGCTCTTGGCCTACCTGCAAGGTCGAGCATGGCCAAGAGCTGCACTTGTGAACGCCAAGAGAGGAGGGGGCAGGCCAGACCGAGCTGAGCAGAGGGGTCAGATGAACAGAACTTCTCAAATGTAATGCAGGGCTGTGCACACTTCTACATATCTACCTGCACGAGAACGAGTGTTTGCTGACAGACCAAGGTGGACACTAGTCATGTAAACACTGAAGAGGCTGTAATTACTACCAAAGCCAGTGGTGCTGGAAGCTGCAAAGCCAGAGTCATGAGGCCCTTGACCTGTCCATGACAAAGAGATGTGAGACCACGGGAAGGCATTATCTGCAAGAATGCTCAGCCAGGTAACAGCCCCTCCTCAACCCCAAAACAGGCCTCTTTCTGGTTTCTCAGGAAGCACTTGATGAGCAACCACCTTTCCTAAAAGATCTGCGCTCCAAGGGTTTGCTTTGTACCTGCCAGGATGGCACCATTGCTACCAAGTGACACAGCAGACAGACTCTGCACACAAGAAAGAATTTAGAAACCCTGAGACACGTGGACCAGAGCAGGTGGGAGTGCCTGACATTTCAGGCAGGAAAGAGCTGGGGAAAGCTGTGGGTGATTTCAAGGGAAGGTGTATCGGTGGTTTCTTTGTTTGTGGATGTGCTTTTCTCTGATCCTCTGAAATCCTACTAATACTGAATTCTGTATCAGTTCTTGGTTTGTGGCTACACCCAGTGGTCTTACTCCTGGGTCTGTCTGTGCACAGGGATCACTCCTGGTAGTGCTTATTTTTTTTTGTTTGCTTTAGTTTGTGTTTTTTTTTTGAGGGGGGAGGGTATTTGTTTTCTTTGGGGTCTGGCTAAGCTCAGAGCTTACTCGTGCTCTGCATTCAGTAATCACTCCTGACAGTGCTCAGGGTTATATGGGGTGCTGGGGATTGAACCCAGATCAGCCACATGTAAGACAAGTGTCCTACCCACTGGTCTATCTCTCCAACCCCTTCTGGGGGGTGCTTGCTTAGGTCAGTCATGTGCAAGGTAGTTACCCTTCCTGCTGTACTATCTCTCCGATCCTTGTGTCAATTTCTGACAAACTGGAGTTTGAGTCACATCCCAGAAATGAAAAGGCAAAGTCCTCAAGAAGACTGCCCCACTCCAGATATGAGGCATCTCCAGACAGCCCACATTTCTGTCTTATTTGGCTGCAAATTCGAGGGTTCCAAGGAGCCCCCGTCAGGTGGCTAGTTTATGAAACTGGCTGAAGGTGCACTAATTCCACAGCTGGAGTCTGGAACATAGCTCCTAGTGGTATGTTTGGAGACTGCTGCAAGCCCACAAGCAATTTTCAGACACCACTGAGGTCTTACATTTCAGCTAGGTTCTGACTGGTGAGGGGATTGACTTTCATGGGTCAAGGGAAGCCACCAAGATTGCCCTCCACGTCAGCCTGTTACCTGAACTTCTAATCAATAGACTATCTGAAATCCCTATCTTTGATCAGTTTTTCAGAATAGCTCACAGAATTCATGAAACCCATCTACATACCAGATTAATTACAAAGAATAAAGCCCATGAACAACCTGATGGAAGAAATGTGTAGAGCAAGGTGTGAGGAAATGGCACGGAATGGTCAAGTCCTTCCCAGAAGGACTTGGCCTCAAATGGCCCCCAGCCAGAAGCTCTCCGTGACCCCTCTGGATTTCTACTGGGGTTTCAATACAAAGGTGTTCCCCATTCTACCCTTGGTTGGTCTCTCCGCTCCAGGTGCTTTCCAATAGTCTCTTCATTAACATCACAAGAGTCATGTTTATCCCTCAGAAGACTTAGAAAATTTCCAGGGGTTGGTATCTGTGAGTCAGGAACTGTGAAGAAAAAACAAAATAGAGTGTCGAGGGTCTAGGAGAGATAGTACAGGGGTCAAGATAGTACAGGGATCGCTGTGCATGAGTAGATCTGATACCACAGGTGGTCCCCAGAGCACCACCAGGAGGAGCCCCTGAAATGACCAGTCATGGCCTGAAATGCCTCTCTGGAGAAAAAAAGAAAACTATGTATGAAAAATATATACTTTTTGATCTTCTCACCTTCTGCATACCTTATTAGTGATAGAACTCAATATACCAATACCATTTTATGATAAAATAAAACAACTCTGCAATAGCCAAAGGGAAATGACAACAGGAAGAGCCTGGGGTGGGGTTGGGGGGCATCAGGTGTGTTCCCCTTCAGCACACCTGTGTGTTCACCAACCAGGAAGTCCTCTGTGATTAGTGTCCAGACTTTTGTTTTCTTTTTCTTTTCTTTTCTTTTTTTTTTTTTATTTATTTTGTTGTTACTGTTGTTTTGACTCCTACCTGGTGATGCTGAGGGTTACTCGACTCTAGGCTCAGAAGTTACTCTTGGCAGGCTCAGGGGACCATATGGGATACTGGGGTGAACCAGGGTCAGGCACATAAAAGGCAAAAGCCCTACCTACTGTACTATTGCTCCAATTCTCTTTCCTTTCGTTAAAAGAACGGGGGTGAAGGGGGCAGATCCAGTGGTGCCTAAGCCTTATTACTATCTCTGTGCTCACAGCTCACTCCTGGTGGGACTTGGAGGATCATGAGTGGTGCCAGGAAATGAGTCTGGGTCAGCCCAACGTGTGCACAGAAAATACCATAGATGTTCTCTCTCTTCAGCTCCAGTGTCCAGAGTTCTTCCATTGAATGAATGGTTGACCATGTGTCTCCCTGAGGATGGGAGTAGATTAAGAGTGAGATTTCCAACCCAGTAATCACAACTTCTCACAGAAGTTTTTCTGCTTAGACCCTCCTCCCCTCTCCCTCAGTTCAAATACCACCTCTTTTGGGAAAACTTCCCTGATTTCCCAGTAGGAAGTGACCCTACTCTGATTTAAAAAATCCTTTGGGTCAGTCATAGATGACTAGATAATGACTCATTAGATAGATATGTTTTTGGTGGTAATGCCAGGAATTGAGCAGAGGGCCTCACACCTGTAAGACAAGTGTTATGCCACTGAGCCACATCCTTAATCCATGACTCATCATTTTTATCTCTACAATTTTTTTTTTTTTGGTTTTTGGGTCACACCCGGCAATGCTCAGGGGTCACTCCTGGCTCCACGCTCAGAAATCGCTCCTGGCAGGCACGGGAGACCACATGGGATGCCGGGATTCAAACCAATGACCTTCTGCATGAAAGGCAAATGCCTTACCTCCATGCTATCTGTCCGGCCCCTTATCTCTACAGTTTTTATTTTTCATTTTTATTTTATTTTTTTGGTTTTGGGGCCATACCCAGTGACTCTCAGGGGTTACTCCTGGCTATGCACTCAGAAATCGCTCCTGGCTTGGGGGATCATATGGGACTCTGGGGATTGAACTGTGGTTCGTTCTAGGTTAGCGCATGCAAGACAGGTGCCCTACTGCTTGTGCCACCACTCCAGAACCTCTCTACAATTTTTACATA
Organism: Suncus etruscus; assembly: GCF_024139225.1. NCBI lineage: Eukaryota > Metazoa > Chordata > Mammalia > Eulipotyphla > Soricidae > Suncus > Suncus etruscus. Next base: position 3,408,009 of record NC_064859.1, read on the forward strand.
ATCCCCCTTGCCTTCTTCTTCTGCTGTTGTCATTGTAGCAACTGGTAGGTTGTACACACAGTCAATGTGGCACCTGCAGGCAAGCAGGTGCTTGCACCTTTGTGCATGTACATTTGGTTTGAGGATTGGCCACAATCAGACACTGTGACTCCACCCTGGACTAGTTGCGGCACTCACATACAGACAGGCTCATTGGGATGATGCACTCCAGTTGTGATTCTTGCATACACACCTGGTTTTGCCAAAGTGAACATTTTGTTTTAGCCCTTGGCGATCCTACATGGCAAAGCCCCGGGACTCCCTTCCCTACCTCCCCCTCAGATCATGTGGGTGGCATTAGGGATCACACTCAGGGGATTAAACAGGATCAAACCTTGTTGGCATGGCAGGCACTTGCCATTTCTGTACCCTCTTTCTTCTACAATTTGGTCCTAGGAATCCGGCCTTATCTCTTTCTACCTCATTCAAAGAAACTGTCATCCTTGTCTTCTCTATCATTTGTAAGCTCTCTTCAGAGATCTTCTCATCCTTAACCCTTCCTCTGTCCATGAAGAATTGGGTATCTTCTTTTGAAGAGTCCAGTCTCTCGGATAGAGTGAGTAATCACTCCTCCAGACTAAGCAGGACAAGACCATAGCACATTCCAGACCCTAGCACAGACACGTGAATTTAGCTCCTCTTAGAAACTCACCTTTCTCACTTTCAGGAAAGATCAAGAGAGTAGGGGACTGAATGAGAAAAGTAAAGAGTGAATGGGCAGAGAAAATAGGGCCAGAAGAGCAGGCTAGCCAGAGGCTTGCAGTGGGCAGTTGCAGACAGCAGTGGCTCCACACATGGTGGGCATAAGCAAGGCCCAAGGACACACTTCCGGGAACTGTGTGAGCATTTTCTTCCCCTTGACCTGCCTCCAGCCCTCCGACAAGCCCGGAGCTCCATGTCCCAGCTCCAGTGGTTATTGGGAGTCCAGGTTTCATTCTGAGGCGGCTCTGAGGTGTCCACAGGAGCAGAGGCAGAGCATGGGGGCATACTGGGACATGGACACACTGAGGGATGAGGAGGCAGACATGAAAGGTGATGTGGGGACACCCACAGTTTCTCCATGGCCTCTGAAGTGGATATGTGTGAGAGAGTGATGGCCGTGTGTGTGTGTGTGTGTGTGTGTGTGTGTGTGTGTGTGAGTGTCACCTCCTTGTATCTCGTTGGGATTCTCTATCATCATCTCCCCAGCCTGCTTTCCTCTGTATGGGAACCAGAATTTCTGGGCAGCCATAGTCAGGGAATGGGAGGCCTAGAGAAAGCCTGGTCCCAAGAAATAGTTAATGGTCCATCGCCCCTTCCCCCAGGCCCCCTGCACCTGCAGGCTGCGGTGTGTGGTTTCCCACAGCTGCAGCTGGCTCCTCCGTACCCCGCCCACCCCCGGGAACCTGAGAGGCCCAAGGCCTGGGGCGCCTGGTAGGGGCTCTGCATCCTGGATCCAGCTGCTGGGATGGCACATAAGGGCCTTGCCGCCCTCTGACCCAGACCTGCCATCAGTAACATTTTGGTAGAGTGGCCCATGCCTTGAGGGAGTTGGCCATCTGCAGGAATGGAGGAGAGGGAGATCTCGAAAAGTCTGTGGAAGAGAGAGGTGAACAGGAAGGAATGGGGGAAGTAAGATTTGGCAGGGTCAAGGTTCTGCTGGTCAGGAAGGCCTTGAATTCACGGGTCGAGCAAGCTGGGATGCTCTGCTCTCTGTCTAGCTTGGAGAGAGGCAGGACTCGACTCCGCAGAGCCTGGGCAGGTCCCAGCTGCAATTTGGGCCAGGTACATGTACTCAAGGGACTCTGCTGAGCAGCCCTCACACTAAGGTGACACAGCGGCCCAGCTGGTACCGCTCCCAGGCTGGGAGCTGAGGCCCAGGGGCTCAGCCCTCTGCTAAATGTCTGCCCCCATTCCTGGCTGCTGAGCAGACACTCGACTTTCAGGGGTCATGGGGCACAGGCCATAAGAGGGGCTCTGACCCAAGTCACAGCCATGGGATGTTCAGCTGGGTCTAGAGCCAAGGCTTGGGAGATGGACGGATGGGAAGGTAAAGGAGCTGTCAGGCCTGGCGGTGACAGGGCCTGGGATCTGGCTTAGCTCACTTTCAGCTCTGAGCAAATTGCTTCAGTTCAACACTTCCCCAGTGAGGCCCGTGCCTCAAGGCTTTGGTGGCCTCCAGTCTGCAGAGAAAGTCCAGCTCCTCCTCAGAAAACTCCCCCACCCAGGATAGGAGGAGGGAGGCCATTTGGCAAAGGAGCCTTGAAAGGAAACAGAGCTACCCATCTGCAGAAACTCCTGAGTCAGATGTGGGCAGGAGAGAGACAGCCCTGCGGCAGCCTCAAGTCGTCCTCTCTCCCTCGCCTCGAGAAGAGGCCAGCTGCAAGGTGGCGAGGCCGCAGGCCTGCATGGGTTCCAGGCAAGCGCCAGTCTTGACGCCCGAGTAACCTGACACCCCTGAGGGGTGTTCACGATGCCAACTACCCCTGCCAGTACCAGGAGTCCACAGTGTACCTCAAACTTGGGCTTGGCTCCCTCAGAGCAGTGCCACGTGGCCACAAGCAGAGAGTTCTGACTGGGAGCTGGGTGCCAATTACAGTTTCCCCTCAGGAGCATTGTAGGTAAAGCTCGGAGGATTTTTTAAAAATTTTTATTGTAAACAAAGTGAATTACGAGTCTTTCACAGTAATATTTAAGGTACATAGTCACTCAGAGAAGGACTTTTGAGCTCCTAAGAAGCAGGACTGGGTGACAAGACCCGTGAGGAGGCAAACCTGCCTACATTGCATTTTTTTATTCACTTGTGCACTTATTGCTGTTATCATGCTATCTTCAGCATTTATAGTGGTTCAGAATCTATGAATCAAGAAAATTCCAGTGGGGCCAGAGAGATAGCATGAAGGTAGGGTGTATGTCTTGCATGCAGAAGGACGGTGGTTCGAATCCCAGCATCCCAAATAGTCCCCCGAGCCTGCCAGGAGCGATTTATGAACATAGAACCAGGAGTAACTCCTGAGTGCTGCTGGGTGTGAGCCAAAAATAAAAAATAATAATAAAATTAAAAAAAAAAAAGAAAATTCCAGTGACTGAGACTAACATGAATGCTCTGCATGCAATTTACTTGAGTTTGATCCCTGACAAATGTGGTCCCCAGAACCATTGGGAATAACATTACCAAGAATCAAAAAGATTCACCAAAAAGAATCAAAAAGAATAAAAAAGATTCAGCAAAACCAAAAAGAAAGAGGAACAGAGACTGAGAGAGAAAGAAAGGTAGAATGGAAAGAGGGAAAGATGCTCAGGAAAACTGGCAAGAGACAGCACTGGCAAAAACCTGCAATGCACCCCTGGCAGCATTGATAGTCCCTCCTTGCTTCATGCATTCTGACAATGCAAAACCCCTTCTTCAATATCCATATTCTGTTATTGAGTTAGGAAGCTTTCCTGTATTTCTTTGTATTTTACTCAGTGATCTTTAGTAATTGCCACTGTGCTTGTTCTCAGAACATATCAATGAATAAAATAAGACCTGTCCATGGTGCACTGACAGGTCACACCACCCCAGACGTCACCGCCAACATTGAGGTGGTCACCCTCTGCACTCAACATAACCATGAACACTTTAATCTCCATAATAATCTTCTAATGGTTAGATGAGAATCTCCCAAAACTAATTTCTTTCAATGTAATTGTATTGTTTTGACTTCACTGTTTATTTTACTTTATTGTGGATCTTAGAGATCACACCCAAGGCCTTCTATGTGTAAGGCATTCTCTTTATCACTGAGCCACATCTCCAGATCCATACTTTAGCTAATCTTATTTTATCATTTTCATCTATTTATTTTGGCTCACTTCTGGTTCTGTATTTAGGGATTACTCCTACTAGTACTCAGGGAACCATATGTAGTTCCAGTGATCAAACTCTGGTCAGGTGAATGCAAAGCAAGTGCCATACTCACTGTACTATCTCTCTAGCCCCCTTAACTAATTTTAAGTTATATAATACAGTGATGTGGCTCAAATATAAAAAAAAAATAACCTAAAATTATCAGTGAAGGGAGCCAGGAGATGTTTCAGCAACTAAAGTGCCAATCTTGAACTTGGTCTCTGTGCTATACTGAGTATACCAAGTGGATTCTCTGACATTTGTCCTTGGTAGTTCTGCCATCTATGATTTGGGGTGTCACAAGTGATTCCTGGGAAGATAGCAGTGTGTATGTGTGTGTGTATGTGTATACATCACAACTAAATGGTGGTCCTGGTGAGTGCCAAAGCTAAAAAGATAGTTAAGCCCCAGGCTAGGAGTATGGAATATCTAACCCACAAACCACAGCACAGATATGAACACAGAGTGTGGCATCCAGTCAGCATCCAGGGGGACCTACCATGCCAGCAATGGAATTTGGGCTCCTGTATGCATGAAAGGGCAACAGCCCTTTGCTCCTCCTCCCCTGTCCTTCCAGTTTTCCTAATAGCTTCAAAGTCTTTCAGTTCTCTACTGACAGCCTGCTGATGGGTCTCTATTCATCTTCTCCAATCTCTTGCTGTCAGACAAAACATATGTATCCTTTCAAAGGGACAGGGGGTAGTCAGAGTTCAAGTTCTTGGGTTTATCATGGAGACAAACTATCCTCCTGAGAGCCTGTACCATTTTTATTCTCACCAATGGTAACTGAAAAGGCTTGCTTTTTTGTCTGCTGAGAGTTTGGAAGAGAAAGTCAAGAGGTGGTATCAATATCTGCTACCTTCAAAGAAGCCAGGGAGGAGGAGGACACAAGCCCAGAGCTTGTAGCTTGGTTATTGAAGGTGCCTGGGTAAGAGAGATAGGGAGCTTTTGCTGTTTTGTTTTGTTTTGGCATTTGCAGGAACCTTTATAGCTGATACATAGAATAGTTTTCCCTGAGAGACTAAGGGCTTCCAAGAAGCTAATGCCTAAGAATGGCAAAATGGAAGACAGCAGGTTGGGGCTTTTGTGATATGTATAAGTGAGAACCACAACACCAAGTAGAGTAAGAAATGAATCTAGGGGTCGGAGCTGTGGCACAGCGGTAGGGCATTTGCCTTGCACATGGCTGACCTAGGACGGATCACGGTTCGATTCCCTGGTATCTCATAAGGTTCCCCAAATAAGGAGCAATTTCTGAGCACAGAGCTAGGAGTAACCCCTGAATGTCACAGGGTGTGACCCAAAAAGCAAAAAAGAAAGAAAGAAAGAAAGAAAGAAAGAAAGAAAGAAAGAAAGAAAGAAAGAAAGAAAGAAAGAAAGAAAGAAAGAAAGAAAGAAAGAAAGAAAGAAAGAAAGAAAGAAAGAAAGAAAGAAAGAAAGAAAGAAAGAAAGAAAGAAAAAAAGAAAGAGGGCCGGAGAGATAGCGTGGAGGTAAGGCGTTTGCCTTTCATGCAGGAGGTCATCGGTTCGAATCCCGGCGCCCCATATGGTCCCCTGTGCCTGCCAGGAGCAATTTCTGAGCCTGGAGCCAGAAATAACCCCTGAGCACTGCCGGGTGTGACCCAAAAACCACAAAAAAAAAAAGAAAGAAAGAAGAAAGAAAGAAAGAAAGAAAGAAAGAAAGAAAGAAAGAAAGAAAGAAAGAACGAAAGAACGAAAGAAAGAAAGAAAGAAAGAAAGAAAGAAAGAAAGAAAGAAAGAAAGAAAGAAAGAAAGAAAGAAAGAAAGAAAGAAAGAAAGAAAGAAAGAAAGAAAGAAAGAAAGAAAGAAGAGAAAGAAAGAAAGGAAGGAAGGAAGGAAGGAAGGAAGGAAGGAAGGAAGGAAGGAAGGAAGGAAGGAAGGAAGGAAGGAAGGAAGGAAGGAAGGAAGGAAGGAAGGAAGGAAGGAAGGAAGGAAGGAAGAAGAGGAAGAAAGAAAGAAGAGGAAGAAAGAAAGAAAGAGAAAGAAAGAAAGAAAGAAAGAAAGAAAGAAAGAAAGAAAGAAAGAAAGAAAGAAAGAAAGAAAGAAAGAAAGAAAGAAAGAAAGAAAGAAAGAAAGAAAGAAAGAAAGAAAGAAGAAAGAAAGAAAGAAAAAAAAGAATGGAACTTCCAGCTCACTTCATGAAGCTCACCACAAAGAGTGGTGAGTGCAGCTACAGAAATAACTACACAGAGAACTACCATAATCAAGTGAATGAATGAGGGAACTGGAAAGCCTGTCTGGAGTACAGGTGGGGGTGGGGTTGGATGGAGGGAGATTTGGGACATTGGTGGTGGGAATGTTGCACTGGTGAAGGGGGGTGTTCTTTACATGATTGAAACCTAATCACAATTATATTTGTAATCAAGATGTTTAAATAAAGAAAAAATAAATAAAAAGTAGCCTTATATGATAAAAAAAAAAGAAATGAATCTAAACCAAGACATGATGGGGCTGGAGTAATAGCATGGTGAGTGGGGTGTTTGCCTTGCCTGCAGCCAACCAGGTTCGATCCCCAGCATCCCACATGGTCCCCCGAGCTTACCAGGAATAATTTCTGAGTTCAAACCAGGAGTAACCCCTAAGCTCCACTGGGTCTGGCCCCAAAACAAACAAAAGTTTAAATGATGACATGCTAGATTTCCATTGGGTTGAGGGAAGAACTTAGAGCTTTGAAGGAGGGTAGGAGGAATTGTGAAGACTCCCTAATGGGATTTCCAGATGCATTAGCCAGGCATTGATGAAGCAAGTATTCAGCACCAACTGTGTGCAGGCAACGTTTCAGGTGATGGGGAACTGGGGTAAACAGGACAATTCCTGTCTTAAGAAGGGTCCAAGGAAATAGGGCCAGTCAATAAGTGACCCAAAAGCCCAGGCAGAGATTGGGGGTGGGGGAGTCCTTTGAGGTTGAGTTCCTGAGGACACAAGAATGGGATATGGTGGGCTGGAGCAATATTACATTTTCCTTGCATTCTACCATCCTGAGTTTGATCCCAGAACTCCAAATGGTTCCCCAAGCACTGCCAGAAGGGATCCCTGAGCATAGAGCCAAGAATAACCCCTGAACAGTATTGGCTGTAACTCCCAAAAAAGAATTGGGCGTGGAATTAGAGAAAGGGAGGTGTGGAGGCAGGCAGCAAGCCAGAGAGCCTTAGGTGTGTACCCAACCTATGAAGCAAGGAAGTCAGGCATGGAACAATAGGGGAGAAACCTGGGACAGAGTCAGGGACAGGCAGGTGACAGTATGGTAGGGCCAGGAAGCCCCGGAGGAGAGTCTTTGTTACCCACATCAGTGGGTAAGCTGAGAATATAGTCACTGGTGCATCTCTTGGTGCAGAGCTCCTTGGTGCCCCCTCTGATTTCAACCACTGCCATTGTGACCAGTTCTACCTAGGTCTCAGCCAGTGCCTCACAAATGTAACTTGGCATGTGTCTGTCCACAGGCCTCCCACTCCTGACACTGTGGTGGAGGGTGTTAACCCTCCCCAATGCCATATGCTAATCTCACTTGGATGGTGAGACCCACCCACAGCTGGGAGGGGTCTGTGGTTGGTAATTAAGGGGATTCTAGGGGGAAGAGAGAGTGGAGACACGAGGTGGATGCTGAGCACCAGAAAGAGACTGCTTAGCTTAGAAGCCATGTGAGATATGCCATGCGGTAAAGGCCTTGTAATAAAGCTGGGTTTCTTCTGAAATTGCAGCTGACTGCTTGTGGATCATGCTGGGCTGAGCCGAGAAAGACCTCACCACCATGAGGACTCTATAGTTAATAATTAACACAACAAAGGGGACCCACTTGACGGTGACACTGAATGCAGAGTTGTTTAAGCCTAGAGAGGTTGCGCACAGGGCTGAGCATTTGCTTGACCTGCAGCGGGAGTGGTCCTATCCCTGACCCTAAATGGTCTTTGTAACTCTTGAGTACTGAACCAGGAATAGATAGTCCCTGGGCACTGTTGGGTGTGGCCCCAAACAAAACAGCAATAGAACAGTGAATAAGGCATTTGCCTTGTATGTGGCTGGGCTGAGTAGAATCATCGGCATTCCATATGGACCTCCAAGTACTGCCAGGAGTGATCCCTGAGAGCAGAGCCAGGAATAAGGCCTGAGCATGGCTGGGTGTGGCCTCCAAGCCCCCTTCCTGTTCCATCACCACCCAAAATGTCACCAAATAGGAGGTACATACCCTGAACCTTCTCAGAAGGCCCAGAAGATGGAAATACTCCCAATAGAGGGGGCCAGCTTGCTCCTGTGCCCCAGCTTCCTCTCCCTTCTTCTTCCATCCTTACTCCTTACTTCATATCCCCCATGAGTGCTTCACAGTCAGTCTTTATTTCAGATCAGTCTTGGATAACTACTGAGAAGCCCTTCTCACTGGGGTCCAGAGTAGGGTTTCCAAGCCACATCCACAGCTCACGGGGTGGCGGAGAACTTCAGTCAACCAGAACCTGCTGCTTTGTTCATTTTTTTCTTTTTGGCTGCTCAAAGATTCCAGCTCTTAGGTGGGAGTTTTTTGGTTTGGGAGGGGTCATGTCCTATAGGAACTTAGGGGGGCACACAGTGTCACAGTTGAGCCTGGGGTTCCCACAAACAAAGCCTGTGATCCAGTCCTTTGAACCTTCTTTCTGGCCAGAACACCTAGATAGCATTTGTTTATTTGTTTGTTTGTTTGTGGGGGACAGTGAATGAATCACCCCCGGCAGTGCTTTGGATCACTCCTGATGACCATGGCATGCTGGGACTAATCAAGGATCATGGGGGTTGGCTGCATGTAAGACAAGTACCTCCTATATGCACAGCATTACCTAATCTCTTGAGCATTGTAGGGTGGGTTGGAGGGTTGTTTAATTGTTTCTAGGTTATAGGTGCTCAGGGCTTACTACTGGTTGGGGTGACTTAGGAGACATTTAGGTGGAACCGAGGATCCAATGAAGGTCAGCACCATGCAATATACGTGTCTAATGCCTGTATTTGTTCACTGGTTCCTCTAGATGGCATTTAAATACATAGGTCCCATGCATTGGAGAGTTTAGTACCGGGCATAGGGTGTTTGCCTTACATTCAGCTGAGCCTACCTACTACAAACCCCCAACACCACCTGTGGCCCACAAAACACCACCAGGGGGTGCTCCTGAGCAGAGCCAGGAATAGTTGCTGAACAGAGTGGTCTACCTAGAATAGACCACCTGGAGTGGCCCAAAAGTCAAAAAGAGAAAAAAATACGACACAGATTCAGGTAGTCTTTAACCAGGAAGACAGTCAGTGCCACTTGAATCTGTAGAGATGGAAAGAGGAGGCACTGTGCCTGGAATTGGTCTGTGAAGGTCAAGGGAACAAGGCCAGCTTGGGGTCCTGCAATCCAGAGAAACAGGGTTTCAGGAGGAAGCAATTTCTCAGCTGTGCAAATGCCGCTGAGAGGCTCAGATAGATGACGGGAACTGACCTTCAGAAGTGCCAACAGGAGGTCACCAGTAACTTGGCAAGTGCAATTTCAATAGAGAGACAGACAAAAGCTTGGCAGCAATGAGTTAAGGGGGGAATGAGGATGGGGATGTGGGAAGGAAGGAAATGGTGCAGGAGCTGAAGAGGGCAGAAGGTCGAGAGGGTTTGATTTTTTTGTTTGTTTTGTTTTGTTTTTGGTGCTGGGGATCCAACCCAGGAGCTCATCGCCATAGGCAGAGAGTTTGTTTTTAAGATGTAGAGATTATGGCGCATTTATATGCTGGTGGGGTGAGACTGATTGGGTGGGAGTGGGAATATTGATAATGAGAAAGGAGAGAGAAGGCTGACTTGGGCAAAGACCTCCAGTCAGAAATCTGGGGAGCCTGAAATGCTAGAGTGACTGTCCTATATGAGGAAGGAAGGTCAGGTTGGTAAGGAGGCAGACCTCTGTGGGATCCATGAGGGAAGGACAGTGCTTTTCATCAGGATTGTATCTGTTACCTCAGAGAAATAAGAAGTGGGCTCATTAAGTAAACAGCAGGGAGGGAGTTGCTGAGGGTTGGAGACCAGGGGAGCGGACATGAAACACTCACCTGGAAGGCTGACAGTGAATTTGATAGAGACAACAGGATTCTGGGCAAACTGAGTGCCCACTGAGATTTGTAGTCAGAAATGTAAAGTGTGGCTTACTGAGAGCTGCTGTGAGTTGCTGCAGTATCGCTCAGCACCTCTGTGCAGGTGTAAGGCAAATAGGGCATTTGGGCTGAACAGAGTCAGATTGTGTGAGAAAGGGTCAAAAGAAAGGAAGGGGCAAGAGAAGGAAGGCTTCTGTAGATGGTCTCATGACAGTAGGCTTCAAGGGTGGAGACACCCTGTATCACTTAGGCTAAGGGAATTTCCTTTCTAATTTCCCCAATTCTTACTATGCCTATGCAAAAACAAAAACAAAAACAAAAAAACTTTCCACACAAGCCCCACCCTTTTTCTTTCTCTTTTCTTTTTCTTCTTTTAAATTTATATTTATAGCTTCTAGACAGGAGCTCCAGCCCACTTTCTTTATTTTTCCTTTATTTTTTTTAAACAGAACACAGAGCATGAATCATCTTGTTCTGCCTCATATTTCTATGTCTTCCTACAAACTGAGAAAAAAAGTGGATGGCACCAGGGGTAAAGCAGTCTCATGAGCATTGAGTGGAAATAAAAAATGATCAGACCTAAATACCCAACCCAAAGTCAACGACAATAGAATCAAGAGACCCAAACTCCAACAAGCTCTACACAAGAGGGGCCTGCTACGTTAGCAGTCCGGGGCGCTAAGAATGGACGTATGGGATGCAAGCTGGGAACAGTGGAGGAGGGAGGTCAACACTGGTGGTGGGAATGGCCCTGATTCATTGTCACTATTCACCTTAAATATAACTGGGAAAGACTTTTAATTCACATTGATCACAATATAAATCACAAAATGAAAAAAGAGAAGGAATACTTGTACAAAGGGCAATTTGGGATAGAAGAGAAATTTCATATCCAGTGATGCTCAGGCGCTACTGGAGGTAACTTCTGGCAGTGTCCAGGAGGACCATGAGTTGCAGGTTGGGGGAAGGCTTCCTGTATGGAAAGCATGTGTTAGCCCATTGAGTGCTCTCTCCGATCTCACAAAAGTGGAAATTTGAATCAGACAAGAATCAAGCTGAGAGTGGTGAGTAGATATCAGGAGGAAGTAATGGAAGAGTAGGTGAGTCAGTGGAATGGAGATCCCAAAGAGTTGATAGTAAGAAAATAATAGTAAAAGCTCATGAGATGGAGGATAGGGAGTTTGCCTTGCATAAGGAAGGCCAAAGTCAGAAAAAAAACCCCTGAGCATCTCCAGGTGTGATCCAAAACAAACCAACAAAAATCAAATAAAAGCTAATGGGACTGGAGAGATAGCACAAAAGGTAGGGACATGCCTTGCTTGTAAAGCAACCTGGGTTCAATCTCCAGCATCCCATATGAATCCCTGAGCCCCGCCAGCAGAGATTCCTGAGTGGAGAGCCTAAAGTAACCTCTGAGCATTACAGGGTGTGGCCCCAAACATCATCAACAACAACAGCAACAAATAGTAAAAGCTAAGCAGGGGAAGTAGACATAAAAGGGGACCCGGGAGTGTTAAATTATTGGGCTGGTGAGATAATCCAGGGATTAAGACACTTGCCTTGTAGGTGGCTGACTCAGTTCTAATTCCTGGCACCACATATAGTTCCTTGAGCACTGCCAGGGAATTCTCCTGCGCATAGAGCCAGAAATAGCCCCTGAGCACTGCCAAATATTGTCCCCAAACCAAAAGATAAACAGGAGGACAACTTCCCACCTCGAAGTTTATTGTTAAAAAGTATCAGAGTCACTGCAGATAATATTTGGGCAGTCAAGGGAGGTCTCTATGAATGCAGGAGAGTGACGAAATGTTGTAAGAGGAGGATGAGTATGAGGAGAGATTTCAGAGTTTCAGAGAACAGAGAGAAAAGACTTTGGGGCAAGGTCCGCTGAGGGGTTTAGAGCTCTAGGAAGATGAGCAATGTGGTCACGAGGGTGATTGAGATTCTCAAGCTAAATCAGTGCAGGGTGACACTTCCCAACCAGCTATCTCTCTCCTCCCATGATTACGTCTTTGTCTGTTGTTTCTCTACTGACTGGGCCACATGCACTTGGTTGTGGCATAGTAGTACCAGGGATCAGAACCACTGACCTCCCGTTGTCAAGGATTGTGGAAAGGTATCATCTCTCCAGATAATCTTCCAAGGGAAAGTGGGCGCCCGGGCATGTTATGAAGCAGTGAGATCCAGATGTTGGGGTTGCAAGAGAGGAAGTCCTGCCAGATACCAGCTGTTGAGAATGAGAGGGGAGGGCAGACGTGGCTGCTGAACAGAAAGCTGACAGGGCATTCAGAGGGGGCTCTCCAGCCTCGTTTTTCTTCTATATGAGGGTCCCTCCCCGCTCTGGACCTGTGCCTTGCCCCCTTCCTCTGACTACCTGTTTCCTCAGCCTTCCCTCACTTAGCCTAGTCTTCTCTCCTCTCGTCACCACAAGTTTGTTGTCAAGAAAGGCTGGAGGGGAGCCCATGCTCCACCCATCTCAGCTCTAGAATCTTCCTGGTATTGTCTGTGTGAGCAACCTGGCCACAGAGATGAAGCTATGGCAGGGGCTCTGAGGGAACAAGAGACTGCCGCTGACTGACCAGGACAGGCTCCCCAGGTCCTCTGGAACAGAACACAGCCTGTGGCCCTCCCTGTTCCTTAGATAAGGCTGCTCACCTTACAGCAGCTCTAGTGGCCCTAAGGCTGGTCTGAGAAGCACCAGGATTGATCTAGAGTTTGATCAGAAGCACTCGAAGAGGGATTGGGGCCAAGTAGGGAAAATGAGGGAAGAGACAGGATTACCATTCAGGCTCCGTAAGAGCAAGTGCAGGACCCTCCCCTCTCCTTCACCCCTACCCAGCGACAACAAGCTTGTCTGCTTCTCTTCTCACTCATGGAAGAGAAAAGTCATGAGTTTCCTGCCAACTCCTGGGCCCATCCTTGTCAAGCAGACAAGTCATCCACTAAATTATGTGGGAGCAGATTCCATTTCCATCATTGAATGATACAAACCCCCAGCTGAGAGAAGTCCACAGCATTGCCAGGTGTGTGTGTGTGTGTGTGTGTGTGTGTGTGTGTGTGTGTGTGTGTGTGTGTGTGTGTGTGTGAGAGAGAGAGAGAGGGGGGAGGGAGAGGAGAGAGAGAGTGTCAACAAATTAGTCTCTACAATGATTCTCTGTTAGGATAAAGGTGGCAGAGACACAGAACTTGGCTTGTTCTAAAGTTGGAAGACCAGGTGTTAAGATACTTAACTTGTACGTAACTGACCCTGGTTCAAGTCCCAGCACCCTATATGGTTACCCAGGAGTAATCTTGAACACAAAGTTAGGAGAAAATCTTGTGCAGATTTGGCCAGGTTTGGCCTAAAACTTAAACAAACAACTAAAAAGATGAAGTTTCACAGTTAGCAACAAAGGCAGATTTTTTTTTTTTTTTTTTTTTTTGGTTTTTGGGCCACACCCGGTAACGCTCAGGGGTTACTCCTGGCTATGCGCTCAGAAGTTGCTCCTGGCTTGGGGGACCATATGGGACACCGGGGGATCGAACCGCAGTCCGTCCAAGGCTAGCGCAGGCAAGGCAGGCACCTTACCTTTAGCGCCACCGCCCGGCCCACAAAGGCAGATTTTTTAAAAAGTTTTGTTTCTTTTTATTGCTGTGGGGGTCACACTTATCAGTGCTTAGATGCTACCAGGCTTGTTCGATTTTTAGTTTTGGGACCACACCTGGTGGTGTTCAGGCTTACTCCTGACTGTGCACTCAGAGGTCACTCCTAACAGTACTCTGGGGGTTATATGGGGTGCCAAGGATTGAACCCAGATCAATCCCATACATGCCTTGACCCATGTATTATCTCTCCAGTTCCGCCAGCCTCTTTTGAGTACCTCTGGGGTCCTTGAAGTCATTGTCAGCAGGTAAGGGTAAGAGTTAACATTTCTCAGGCCACATGATTGAGACAGATTACTTAAAGAAATGATTTCTCAGGCCACGTGATTGATGCAGATTACTTAAAGAAATGATTTTTTTGGTGTCTTTTATGTGTGACATGAAGCAGGAGGTAGAGACAAAGATGTTCCGGGTAACTCTAGAAGTCACATGGTGAGAAGGACTGGCAGGGTTCCAGTCATGTCATCATCCCCAGGTGGCTGTGTAGCTAATAAAGGTGAGGCTCTAAGAGAGGCGGGGAGGGGACTGAATGTGGTCCAAAGAGAACCACTAGGACATTAGGTCGGCCACTTAGATCTTAGTCTGGTGCCTCACCACTACTGCCCCAGGGTACCCACAGCTGGAGTGGTTTTTGTTTTATTTGATTTTTGTAGATTTTTACTGATTGCTTGCTTGATTGGTATATTTTATATTTGTTTATTTTGTTTGTTTATTATTAGCCACAACTAGCTGTGTTCAAGGTTTACTCCTGGCTCTGAATTCAGGGATCACTTCTGGCTGGCTCAGGGTACCATATAAGTTGATATTACTATTTTTAAATTTTTTATTACTATTTTTTAACTAATTGCCCTGTGCAATTAGTTATTGTGCAAGAAAAGCAGTCTATCAGCTCTATCCTATCTCTCTGATCAGCCCTCAGCCCCCAAAATGCTTAATAAATGTTAATTAACCTCATCAAGGGCAATGGAGAAGTTGGGAGGAGAAAGTGGTGCTTTCTCTGGATCTGGAAGGAGATTTAGTTGGGACAGAGCTGGAGCAGTATCTGACCTAAGAAGATAGTAAGGTTTGGGGCAGAGACATGGCAAGCCGATTCAGGACTTCAGGACGGATGGTGGTTCGAATCCCAGCATCCCATACAGTTCCCTGTGCCTGCCAGGAGCAATTTCTGAGCACAGAGCCAGGAGTAACCCCTGAGCACTGCCAGGTGTGACCCCCCCCCCACCAAAAAAAAAAAAAAAAAAGAAGATAGCAAGGTACAGCACCCAGAGAGTTTAGCATGAGACAATGACCATTCCTGTCACACCAGTCATTACTACCAGGGACCAGGTTCTCCTGTGATCACTCACCTCACCTAAGCTCTGGACTGATTTAGCTCGGAACTCTGCTTCACTTGCCTGTCCCCACAATGCAGCCTCTTCTCAGAGGGAAAGTATTCTTCAAGCTGCCTACAAGGAAAGGGATACACTGACCAGGACCCTTTATTTGACATGCCCCCATTCCTGGCAGTAGTCACTCTGGGAGCCTTAGAGCTGTCTTCAAAGATGGCAAAACTCGTCTCCAATATGGCATCCTGAGCCCGGAGTGGCTCTGGAGCACTAGCGTGAGTGAGATTAGGGTCTAAATTTTGTGCTTTGCTTCATTTTATTTAATTTAATGCTCAAGGGTTACTATGCGCTCAGAAATCACTCCTGGCTTGGGGGGACCATATGGGAGGCCTGGGGATCAAATCACATCCATCCTAGGTCAGCTGCATGCAAGGCAAACGCCCCACTGCTGTGCCACTGCTCTGGCCCTGTCTATGACCTTCTTATGAGGCTAACTTTGTTGGGTTTTGCTTCTTGGCTTTTCCCCAGCACTTCTACATGACCTGGAACATGCTTGGTTCTCTATTAATTCAAGGTTTCCAGAGACAAAGGAGTGAATTCTTTGTTTTCTTCACTGCTCTGCAATCTTAACAGCAGAGGCTATCTTTGTATGTGACGGAAAGTATATAACGTAAAACTTTCCCTCTTTATGGGGTCATATTAATAGTACAATGCATAAGGCGCTTGCTTTGCACAACACTGCTGACCTGAGTTTCGATCCCAGCATCTCATATGGTCCTCCGAGCCTTCTAGGAGTGATTCCTGAGTGCAGGGCTAGGAATAAGCTCAGAGCACGGCTGCATATGGCCCCCAAACCAAACCAAAATAAAAGAATTTCTCTCTCTTTTTTGGGGGGGGCACACCCGTTTGATGCTCAAGGGTTACTCCTGGCTAAGCACTCAAAAATTGTCCTTGGCTTGGGGGGACCATATGGGACGCTGGGGGATCGGACCGCGGTCCTTCCTTGGCTAGCGCTTGCAAGGCGCTACCTTACCTCTAGCGCCACCTCTCCAACCCCAGAATTTCTCTCTCAACTGTTCAAAGTATATACTTTGGGAGTGTAAACCATACTCCTGCTGTTATGCAATAAGAGATTGTGTCATTTTGTGTTCTCAGAAGCCAACACAGTGCCTAGCACATCACTTAGTAAATATTGGCTGAAGGACCAGAGCAACGGCCTCACAGAAAGGTCAACGTTCTAGCACTTTCTTCTTTCCTCTCTGCCACATATTCTCTAGAGATTTGAGAACAGCCTTAAATGAACATTCATAGATTAATAGATTAAAAATAATTTTGCAAGACAATCCATTAGGGTAGGAGAAAAAATGTTACTTTCCTAAAAAATATAAAGTTTCAAAAAATATATAAAGTTTCATGTACATAAGAGATGACTTGATAGTGGCACATGTAGGTAATTTATACAAATTAATATACAAATACTTGGAAGAATAGCGTCTTAGTTTATTTGACCAGTCAGTTAGAAACTAAGTCTTTAGGTCCTGAAATAGACTGATGGTTCTCTCTCTCTCTCTCTCTCTCTCTCTCTCTCTCTCTCTCTCTCTCTCTCTCTCTCTCTCTCTCTCTCTCCCTCTCTCTCTCTCTCTCTCTCTCTCTCTCTCCCTCTCTCTCTCTCTCTCTCTCTCTCTCTCTCTCTCTCTCTCTCTCTCTCTCTCTCTCTCTCAAACAAGTGTCTCTACCAGCCTTTAACAATTTCTTCCTGCAGTTTAAGGGAACCTTCATAAATAACAATGGTCAATGTCAGATTTCAGTCTAGGATTGAGGAATTCTGGGCTCAAGTGAGACCAGAAGGTTGGGGCAGTCTGAGGACTGTGAAGACTCAGAGCTTTGGTGCAAGTGTCTGTATGTTTCCACCAGATCAATTTTGGAGGTTCTTCCGAGCTAAAGAGTCAAAATTTAATTCCTGGCCTTTGAGTAAATTGTCAGTCTTTGTCATAAAATTGGGTGTCAAACCCCAGGCATGCTCCAGGGGCTTGTGAATCAAGAGAGTTGGAAAGAATCCATTTCCTGATCCTCGTTTTCCTATGCTTGCTTTCCTAAAAGGGGCCTTTGAAAAAGTTCCATTATGGAGCCAGAGCAATAGTACAGCAGGTTAGGTTGCTTACCTTGCAAATGGCCAATCCAGGTCCAATCCCCAGCATCCCATATGGTCCCCTGGGTACCGCCAGGAGTGATTCCTAAATGCATAGTCAGGTATGACCCCAACACAAAAATGAAAGAAAGAAAAAAAGAAAGAAACAAAAAGAGTCATTTTAAGCCTTCCATGCTCGGACACAAAGAAAGTTGCACTTCATGCCTTACTGACCCTCCACAGAACACTGGTCTGTGGAGAAGCTCTGAGGAGGCGAGTAACTGAAAGGGAAATTTACATTTCTCTGCTTTCAATAAAGCTGAAGGAGAAACAAATCACATTGTCCATAAATCATGACAAACATTTTAATACTAAAGAGAGGACTTGAGAGAAATTCAAAGAATTGAGTAACATTTCGGGATTGTTGGAGATTGTGCAGCAGGTACAGAACTTGCCCTGTATACAAATGACCTGGGTTTGATTCCTAGCACCCCATATAATCCCCTGAGTCTCACCAGGAGTGATCCCTGAGCAAAGGGGCCAGACCACTACCAGATATGGCTCAGGAAAAAAATAATTAAACAGTTTTTCTTTATTTAAGCAACATGATACATACATAATTGTAATTGAGTTTCAGTCATAAAAAGAACACCCCCCTTCACCAGTACAACGTTCCCACCACCAATGCCCCCTATCTCCCTCCTTCCCCACCCCCTGCATGTATTTGAGACAGGCATTCTACTTCTCTCACTCATTAACATGGTCATGATAGTTAGTGTAGTCACCTCTCTAATCAAACCACTCTATGTGGTAAGCTTCAAATCAAGCGCCAGTCCTTCCAGCCCTCATCTCTGTTGTCTCTGGGCATTATTACAATAATGTCTTTAGTTTTTCTTAAAACCCATAGATGAGTGAGACTATTCTGTGTCTATCTCTCTTTCTCTGATTTATTTCACTCAACATAATAGACTCCATGTGCATCTATATATAGAAAAATTTCATGATGTCATCCCTCCTGACAGCTGCATAATATCCATTGTGTATATGTATCACAGCTTCTTTAGCCAGTCTTCTGTTGAAGGGCATCTTGGTTGTTTCCAGAGTCTGGCTATTGTAAATAGTGCTGAAATTAATATAGGTGCGAGGAAAGCATTTTTTGATTGTGTTTTTCTGTTCCTAGGGTATATTCCTAGGAATGGTATAGCTGGATAATTTTTTTTAATTAGAGGCCATGATGTGACTCAAGTGATAGAGGACATGATATATGTAAAAAAATGACATGGGATGGATTCTTTCCCACTCCATACTCCATCTCCTGCAACAACCCCAGATCCTGGTGGCCCTGCTGTTGTTGCTGGTGTTGCTGGTCCTGGTGTTGCTGCTGTGACCTCCACAGTAATTTTTTGGCAGCCCCTTACACAATGGTGCTCAGGGTTTACTTCTGGTTCTGTATCCAGGGGTCACTTCAGTGGGGCTTGCCACATGTGTTTCCAGGGATCAAACCCAGGTTGGCCGTATGCAAGGTACCCTGCCCACAGTACTGTCTCTACAGCTCCCACAATAATTTTTAAGGATTTACACTTGAGTGTTTATAAACAAAGTAAGTTTTAACTTTAAATGCTATTGATAGGACTAGAGTGAAAGTACAGAAAGTAGGACACGGCTGACTGAGGTTTGACCCCTGGCTCTTCATAGGATTTGCTGAGCTCTTGCAGGAGTGATTCCTGAGCACAGAATCAGGAGTAAGCCCTGAGCACTTACAGGTGTGCCCCAAGCCCTCCCAAATGTTATTGATAAGTTACTCAATAAGTGATTTTAAATCATTAATGGATCCATTTACCTGAAGATAAAATCTATAACATGAATGGAATATAAATACAAGTCTATCAAAAGGAATAATGTGGATTTCCAACCATTAAAGAATTCATTTCAGGGCTAGTCCCACGGTTAAGCTCTTGCCTTTCATCCAATTGACCCATTTTCTTCCCTGGCAATCCTAGGAGTTATCCCTGACCACAGAGATAGAAATAGACCTAAAGTGTTGTGGGTGTGTCTCTCTTCTCCTCTCATAATAATAAATCGATAATTCTTATCTCCCTGTCTTATTTACTCTGGGGGGCCTCCCAAGTGTTGCTCAGAAACAGAGGGGGCTCCCTGGCCATAGTTCAGTGCTCAGGCAAATCGAATGTGGCGGAATCAAGTAGCAAAAGTATTTAGAGCCCATTGAACATTAAAAATAAGCATTAAAATTTTAACGTTAAAAGCATTGACATTACTTTTTCCTTTTAATTTTTCTAATTATGGATCCATATAAACGATCATGTAGGGAGGAGGAAAAATGCCAATATTCACACAATGTTAGAAAGGATCTCCTTCAGAACTATTGAAACTTGTGGTAAGCTGTTTCAAATAGCACCATAAAATCTCCAAGAGGGGCTGGAGAGAGAGCACAGTGGGTAAAGCGCTTGCCATGCATGAAGCCAACCTGAGTTCAATACCCAGCAGCACATTATGATTCCCAAGCACTGCCAGGAGTGATTCCTGAGGAGAGCCTGGAGTAAGCCTGAGTGTGGCCCCCCAAATTTACACACATACACAAAATCTGGGAGTCAATTTGAAGACCACGCTCTTGGTGGTCCTTAGGATTCAGTGTCACAGGAACTGGGGAGGTGCATTGTCCAGCTGAGCTTTACAGGAATTTTTTGATGTGGCCTGAAAAAGCAGAAAAGAAAGCTAGCAAAACAAATCCAGCCCTCCTCAGCATGCCTTGTCCTGGGGCTCTGGATGGGTCAGTTCAGCCCACGGGGCTCAGCAGCCCTCCGCCTCTCCCCACTGCCCGCCCTGCCCGCCAAGCCAGCGGCCTCCCAATCCTGCTGGCCAGGCCGGAGTAAATAAACCACCGGTGGGGGCCCAGACAATGGGCTTTGGCGAGGAGTTAATGGGCTGGGCCTCTAGTGTTCGCCGAGTGTGACCAGAGCTGGCAGGGGGCCTGGCCTGGCGCCAGCATCGATTACGGCTAGACAGAGCCAGGGCAGACTTGGCACGGGCAGGCCCACAGCTGGCAGATTCACTCACCCTGGGCACCAGGGCATGAGGCCGGCCTGGGGCGTCCTCGGCCACCCGCTGGCCAGGCTCCCGCAGGCTGCTGTCCTTGCCAGGGGGGTGGGGAAGGGCCGTCTGCTGGGCCCTCAGACCTTCGGCTCTGACCTTTGGTCATCCCCAGGAGATGTCCCTGCTCTGGGGTTCTTCCTGTTCCACCACTTTGTGGCCCCACAGGCCTGGAGGGGTGGGGGTGGGTAGAGGCGAGGAATGAAAACTTGGGGAGATTGCTAAACTTGTCTGGAGGCTCAGTGGACAGAGCAGGTGAAGTAAATGACCCTGTTGATCTCTAGTGTGAGGCCCTGCTAGTCCTTTGCTGGGGGGGGGGGGGGGCTCTGACTTAAATCCGTCTCTCTGGCCCAACCCTGAACAAGGGGAGGCGCCCTGGGGGCCAACCTCAGGGCTCCCTAAATGCTGCTTTGCTAAGAAGCTGTTCTTGGTACTACTTACAAGCTGGGCTTGGCTGGGTGGAAAAGAAATTCTTGGCTTTTCAAAGTTACCTCCAGATTCAGACTTTTATTGGAATACTCTCTCTAGTGCAGTGAGAAAAAATAGCACCACGACATAGTCACAAAACACACACCACTTCACTACACTGAGCTGCATCTCCAGGGCTCCTCATGCAATTCTCAGACATCTGTGAGGTCTGGCCTTGCTGCTGAGGACACATCTTGCTGATTTGGTCCGATAGCAGGGTACAGATCATTCCATTGGACAGTGTCCAAACTTTAAAGAGTGGTCAGTACATGTCTCTCCTGACAAGTCCAGAAAATACCCTTCAAGTAGGAAAACCCTGGTCAAAGAGCCAGAGCACCCGTCCTGTGCCCCAAGGTCACCAGTGAAGAGTGGAAGGCAGGACCTGGTCAATCCTTAACTTCAGAGTTATATTAGACAAACATATCTCATCTTGGGAAGTTAGTGGATCTCTTCCTCCCTCTGTATTACTTAGAGAAAGCCATTGAATTGGAAGAAACACATTTGAAACAGACCCCCAAGGGATCGGGGAAAGAGAAAGGAAGGAAGGAAGGAAGAAAGAAAGAAAGAAAGAAAGAAAAAAAAGAAAGAAAGAAAGAAAGAAAGAAAGAAAGAAAGAAAGAAAGAAAGAAAGAAAGAAAGAAAGAAAGAAAGAAAGAAAGAAAGAAAGAAAGAAAGAAAGAAAGAAAGAAAGAAAGAAAGAAAGAAAGAAAGAAAGAAAGAAAGAAAGAAAGAAAGAAAGAGAAAGAGAGAGGAAAGAAAGAAAGAGAAAGAGAGAGGAAAGAAAGAAAGAAAGAAAGAAAGATAGAGAGAGAGAGAGAAAGAAAGAAAGAGAGAGAGAGAAAGAAAGAAAGAAAGAAAGAAAGAAAGAAAGAAAGAAAGAAAGAAAGAAAGAAAGAAAGAAAGAAAGAAAGAGAGAGAGAAAGAAAGAAAGAGAGAGAGAGAGAAAGAAAGAAAGAAAGAAAGAAAGAAAGAAAGAAAGAAAGAAAGAGGAGAGAGAAAGAAAGAGGAGAGAGAAAGAAAGAAAAAAGGAAAAAAGGAAAGAGAAACAACAGAGGAGAGAGGGAAGAAAAGCAAGCAATCCTCTAATCCAAGAGAGGAAATGTCGCTGAATTTGTCCTCTTCTCCCCAGTGCCTGCCATTTCTTCCCCCATTTCTAGGATTGAATATCTCACTCTCCTATGAACTGTGTCCTCAGGGAGCAGGACCTGTGTGCTGCTAGACCTACTGAGGGTGGGCTCACCACAGAGCAGGGATGCTGATGGCTCATCTCCTCACACATCCAACCTGTGAACACCAACCAGTGACAGGTAAAAAATAAACTGGACATGGAACGAGAAGTGTCTGACCACATTGGACATGGGATCGGGGAGATGGGGGAGACAGGAGACTTTTATCAAAGAAACAGAGATTTGATGAAGAAGCGAAAACACATACAGTTCTTTTCACCCTCTACACTTACTTTTTAAGTGTCCTTTAAGGGCCTACAAAAATCACTTAGGTCGTTTAGGAACATAAAATGTGCTATGCATAACTTGGCTCATAAAATTGTCACGTTTGTTATATGGTTTTAGAGAGGTGAAGGTTTGTGAGAAAGTTAAATACATGTAGTTAATGGAGAATATGTTTCTTCAATCTTTTATTTATTTATTTGCTTGTTTGTTTTTGGGGGGGTCACACCTGGCAGTGCTCAGAGGTTACTCCTGGCTCCATGCTCAGAAACTGCTCCTGGCAGGCTCAGGGGACCATATGGGATGCCGGGATTCGAATCAATGACCTTCTGCATGAAAGGCAAATGCCTTACCTCCATGCTATCTCTCCAGCCCCAATCTTTTTATTTATTATTTATTTGTTATATTTTTATTTTTTAGTTTTTGGGCCACATCTGGTGGTGCTTGGGGGTTATTTCTGGCTCTACGCTCAGAAATCACTCCTGGCAGCCTCGGGGAACCATATGAGATGCTGGGGATAAAACCCAGGTTCATTTTGGGTCAGCTGCATGCAAGGCAAACGGCCTATTGCTGTGCTATCGCTCTGGCCTCTTTTTTATTATTTTAATCTAAAATCCGTGCAGGATTTTGGGAGTTGGATTTATCTTCCTCCTGTGACCTTCACACCTAGTTCTGGACTCATCCTCCTAACATCTGTGAGCTGGTATTTCCCTGGTCCTGGATCATCTTCCTCTGGAGTTGACTTCCAGGCCAGCAACCTGAGCACCACATGGGGACCCATGCTTTGAGGGCTCTGTGCTTGGTCAAATAGTCTGCTGTCACTGTCTTGAAATTCTCCATGAGTTTGTAATGATCATTTGTACACCATCATTTTTTTTCTCCACCAGATTCCTTCGCACCCTATGATACAGCAAATTCTGTTTGCACCTGGTCAGTAACTCTGCCCGAGGCCAGTGATGACCTTCCCTGTCCTTCTGGGCCATTAGTGGGCCTTGTCGGCCAACAGTCTCTACAGATTCCACAGTGCCCTTGTTTGCCCTTAACTCTTATTTCTCCTCTGCAGGCCCCCGCTTTTCTCACCCAGAGCCTACCCAGTCTGGGCCAGCCAGTACCCATTTAGCAGCATCAACATCCATCGGTTAGAAGAGTTTAAAAAAAAAAAAGAAGAAGAGTTTGTTTCTAGTTTAGGGGTCAGTTTGAGGCCTAGGTTTGCATCTCATTCTGATAGGGGTCCCCTGCAGAAGCCATGGCTGACAGAGTGGGAAACATTCAGAGAAGCCAAGCTTCCTGCTTGCTCCCTTTGCATCCAGACCTGTCAGCTGTCAGCTCATGGGACAGGTTCAAAGAGACTTTGTCTTCCCTTCTGGTTTCCTCTCCAGACTGAGCCACTTTCTCAGCTGCCCCATGCCCCTCCTCTCCCTCGAGGAAATGGGTGTCTTTTGTTCTCCCTTTACTACCAACAAAGGTCCATTTTTGAGGGTTGTCTAGAAAGTGGGTTTTTTGAAGGGCGAGTCATAAATCACTCAGTGGGGCCAGGGTGTGGGCCAAGTGTTGAGCACTTAACTTGGAGTTGGGGCTACACCTGGCAGTGCTCAGAGGCCACTCCTGGCTCTGTGTTCAGGGGTTGCTCCCAGTTCCTCAAGAGACCAGGCAGTGCTGAGGAGTGAACCAATGTGGACCCCATGCAAAGTATGTGCTCAGCCCCAAAGAAAAACAATTTACAGAAAGGAAAGAAGAACTGGAAGAATATATAGATCAATATTAGAATATTTGCTGTTATTGTTTTTGATTTTGGGTCACACCCAGAGAAGTTCAGGATTACTCCTGGCTCTGCACTCAGTACTTCCTCTAGAGTCTAGATGGTGTTTGAAGTACAGTATGGGATGCCAGAAGCAAACTGAGGTTGGCAAGTGCCTTACCCACCATACTATCTCTCTGGCCCACTTGAAAAGTTTGTAAGCATAAAAATAACAGAAGTCATAAAGGCGAGGTTTAGTTGATTTGACTATATTAAAAATAGAACAACTGGGGGTTGGCATTATAGCTCAGTGGTAGAATGCTTGCTTTGCATATATGAGGTCCTAAGCACCATTCATAGAACCAAAACCAAACCAAATCAAAACTCCACAAAACCCTCAAAGGTTAAAAGTTAGGAAAATTTGTTTCATGGCTGGAGTGATAGCATAGCGGTAGGGCGTTTGCCTTGCATGCGACCAACCTGGGACAGACCTGAGTTTGATCCCCAGCATCCCATATGGTTCCCCGAGCCTGCCAGGAGCGATTTCTGAGCGTAGGAGTAACCCCTAGGCATCAACAGATGTGACCCAAAAAAAAAATTTGTTTCAAGGGTCAGAGAGATAGTATAGCATGTAGCATGCTGCTAACCTCAGTTCAATCTCTGATATCCTCCATGATCACCCAAACCCTGCCAAGAGTGATCCCTGAGCATAGAGCCAGATGTAAGCTCTGAGCACAATTGGGTGTGGCTCCAAAACAAAAAAGTAAGTAATTTTAAAATTAAAAGTCTTGATTCAAATGAAATAAATTTGTAAGGCAAATAGCAACATATAAAGAACTCTCACAAATCGACAATAACCCCACGAGTCACAGAAGTCATAGCAATTAAGTATGTAAATATTTCTCTTAGATAATAAGAATGAGCTAAAACAATGAACTGTTCCCCTTCACCCATAAATTTCACAAAACATAAATGTTCTAGGTGAACACTATTTTCAATCGCCTTCTGCTAGAGAGGATCACATTACACCATAAACAAAAGTAAAAATGGTCCAAACACTGGAGGAAGGTATTTATTTCCTTACTGTGTTCCCTACCTTGTCCTGTCTGTTGTTCTTGTTGGGCTGCATACACTTGGTTGGGGTTCATGTTAGAGATTGCACACTTGGTTGCAGTGTGCCAGAAATGTTACACTTCATTGTGGTACCAGGGTTTCAAATAGCAAAGCCACTGATATGGGACTTGGGAAGGTGGGATCACATTCATAGCCTCATCCCTGCAAGGCAATCACGGCCCCTGAGCATCCCTGGACCTTCTGGAAAGGAAAGGGTGTGCATGGTGGGGCTGGGGATGGTTATCTCCTGAGAAACATCACCTTTGTGGTTACTGGGCAGCCATGATGCCTCTTTCCCTGAGGGAAATGTAATGCTGGCAAGAAGCTGTCCAGCTCAAGCAGGAACTATAGTCCCATGGTGTCCCTTTTGTAGAGCTGTGTGACTAGAGCTCAGCCATGAAAATTGAATGGAAGGAGCATGTGTCACTTCCAGATGCGCCTTCTCACCCCCTCACGATCCACATGCAGTGACCTTTGAAAGTGCCTCCTGAAGGTAGCCAGGTGGTCAGGAGAAGGAATCTGGACCTCAGCATTACTGTGCAGAAGCCACTCTCCAAGCACCCCCTTTATGACGGGGGAGGAAAAAACAAACATTTTTGTGCTGTGCCTTTGAGATTTTGAAGGGTTACTTGATACAACTGCTACTGTTCGTCACATCTCTGACCCAGACACGGCAAGAGCTGCACTTATAGAATGTTCCTAGAAATATCTCAGAGGGCAAGAGAGGGAATAGAAGAGGTAATACAAAAGGTGCTTGCCTTGTATCCACTGACTCTGTTGAATCCCTAACACCATTATGTGTGGCCTAAAGCACAGCCAAGGTTACTTCTGAGCAGAGAGCCAGGAATAGTGCCCGAGCACTGTTAGATATGGGCAAACTTCCCTTCCCACTCCCTAAAGAATCAAAGCTACAGAGATTTACAGAGTCTAAGAACAATGAGCAAAACCTTAAATAATTATAATTTGTAGATGTGCACAGAATTTTGAAACATGGGAATGAGAAGGGCAGCACAGGAGAGAGATTAGGTTGGATGATAGTAGCAATACTAATAATAGTGAGGAGGATAGGAAGAATAGTTGAGTAAGAAAAGTAATCAGAAAGCTGTATTTAGGCCCAGAGAGATAGCACAGCGGCATTTGCCTTGCAAGCAGCCAATCCAGGACCAAAGGTGATTGGTTCGAATCCCGGTGTCCCATATGGTCCCCCGTGCCTGCCAGGAGCTATTTCTGAGCAGACAGCCAGGAATAACCCCTGAGCACCGCCGGGTGTGGCCAAAAAAAAAAAAAAAAAAAAAGAGCTGTGTTTAATAAGTTTGTAAAGGAAAACATGTGTACAAACATTCTGGAAGAGGTTGGCTAATAGAGACTGGCATGAAAATACTTGGTTCATTGCCATGAGTAGTAATCAGCATATTTCCTCTACGAAATCTTCTGACATGTCACTAAATTGCCAAGGTCTCCTTTACCATTTATATATAGAATCCCACACCCACATCTCCTAACATTAGTCTGTTTTCATAAATATGAAGTGGGTTTTTTCTCATCTTTTCTGACAATGTCAGTGATGGTAGTATTGGTAGAGTGAGGACTATACTAGAATCAGAAGTTATTTAAAAATATAACTAGGGGCCGGAGAGATAGCGTGGAGGTAGGGCATTTTCCTTGCATGGACGGTGGTTCGAATTCTGGCATCCCATATGGTCCACCGAGCCTGCCAGGAGCGATTTCTGAGCGTAGAGCCAGTAGTAACCCCTGATTGCTGCCGGGTGTGACCCAAAAACCAAACTATATATATATACATATATATATATATATATATATATATATATATATATATATATATATATATATATATACATATATATCACTATATTTGCAGGTCCAGAAGGAGAGAAAAGTAGATAATGTGCTTGCTTGCCTTGCTGGTGGTTGATCCAGGTTTAATCCCTGGCACCACATATGATCCACTGAGCACTACTAGGAGTGATCCCTGAACATACAATCAGGAGTAAATATTGAGTAGAGCCAGATGTGGCCCCAATCACAACCCCAAAATAAAACAAATTATGTTATATTTGGGGATCAGAGAAATAATATGGAGGTTAAAGCACTTGCCTTCCATGTGGCCAAATTCAGTTGAATCCCTGGCAACACACGTGGTTCTATAAGCACTGCCAGGAGTATAACCTGAGAACAGGGCAAGAGTTAATAAAATATACTATTACTGAAGGTTTGGAATGTAGCTAAGTGGTAGAACACTTGTCTTTTACCTGTGAATTTTTGGAGTCGATTACTGGCACCTCAACATAATAGCAACACAAATAAAGGCAAAGTGAACTATATTTGTAAGCCAGGCATGTATAACTTAGTGGTAGAGTATATGTTTTGTGTGTTTCAAAAATCCTGACATGGGTAAATTTCTGAAATGTAGGAGTGTAGTGTTAAATAATTAATGATGGTGCTGGATGGAGATGGATGGAGATGGAGGGGCCTTTCTGTGCCATTCCAGGCCACGTGGCTCTGCAGCCTCCAATAACCGGCGGGTCTGGAGGTTCATGAGAGCTGGCGGGTAGAAATCTCACTCACAGTCAGGCTTCAGGAAGTATCAGCTTTCTTCATACCCTATCCACCACATGTGTGGCCTATATCATAACCAATTAAGCATTCAGCCATTCTTAGAAAACCAATTATATATGTTTATGTATATGTGACTTATAATTTAAAATATCTCTTACAGATATTGTTTCATTATTCTTCCTAATTTAATCCATCTTTAAAGGGTATCTTCTAAATAAGTGACTCTTCTATGCAACAGAGTTCATTTTCAAGGTTTTAGTTTTTTCAGTGTTTAAGTTCTTAAAACAGTGATGTCAAGTATGGGTAGAAGAGAAAAGAGGGTTTGAAGGAATTGCACAGGAGATTACAACATTCACTCTTCAAGAGTACAGACACGAGTGCAAAATTTTCAGTGTCTCACATGTGCCAAGCACAATCCCAGCAGCTCTGCTATCTGATCTGGGACACAGCAAGTAATTTCCAGTCTCCCAAAGCTAAGTAAAATGAAAGCACCACAAAAAAAATGACATCCTTGGGGCCGGAGCAGTGGCACCAGTGGTAAGGTGTCGGCCTTGCCCGTGCTAGCGTAGGACGGATCGAGGTTCAATCCCCCTGTGTTCCATATGGTCCCCCAAGCCAGGAGCGATTTCTGAGCGCATAGCCAGGAGTAACCCCTGAGCGTCACCGGCTTTGCCCCCCCAAAAAAGATAAAGTTTAAAAGAGAGGTGACATCCTGCTCTGAGTGCCACCACAATTAGAAAGATGTGCGAGCATCAATACCAGGTAGTACAAACCAAGAGAGGATGTGGGTGAGTTTCACAAGCCAGCTTGTGCTTTGCCCAAGAGTGCAACCCCCAGCAAGCATGTGTACCTGCACTCAACTGAAAGGGCTTAAAACTCAGTGAGCCCCACAACCGATGTGCAGGTTCTGGCAAGCACCACAGCCAGGAGTGTGTGTGATCCGTTATCACATCAACAGCAGTGAAAGAAACAGGAAACATTTTTAAAAGTTAGGAAAAATAAAAGAATATAGGCCAGGGTGCAAAACAGTGGCAGAGCACTTGACTGAGACCCTGGGTTCCATCTCCAGCACTACACACACATTTTGTGTGTGTGTGTGTGTGTGTGTGTGTGTATGGGGGGGTGGGGTGTTGAGTCACACTCAGTGGGGATCAGAGGTCATTCCTGGCTCTGCACTCAGAAATTGCTCCTGGCAGGCTCAGGACCATTTGGGATGCTGGGAATACAACTGAGGTTCGTCCCAGGTTGGCCACGTGCAAGGCAAATGCCCTGTTGCTGTGCTATCTCTCAAGCCTATTTTATACAAAAAAAAAAAAAAAATCTAGGGGAAATTTTGACTTGTTAGTTTGTAACCTTTTTTTTTCTTTCAGGTCACACCCTGTTGTGGGCTTACTCAAGCTCTGTGCTCAGGAACCATATTTATATACCCAATTGCTAAGGATCAAACCAGGGTCAACCACATAAAAGGCAAATGCCATACCCCTGTACTATATCTTCATTCCCTCTTTCTGTTTTGTTACTTGAACTTGTCACATGGTCCACCTAAACCTTAGGACCAAGCTTAGAGGTCAGAAAGCACCACTGTCTCAGCCATAGCTATTAGATCTTCTGTCTTCCTTCTCACATGTCCTCCCTGGGATGGTCTGCTTTTGGTTTGTTTGCTTTTACTTATCTTTATATATTTACAATAATCTGATCTTCTGAGCTTGCACTAGGACAAGGACAGCAGCAAGTCCTTACCATCATTTCCACTTCCTGTGCCCAACTGACTCTTGGTGTGTGTGTGTGTGTGTGTGCAGGCCTTCACACTCATGTGACTGCCTGTTGTTTCTTGGGGTCCTCTCTATAGTGACATGGTTCTACCCTTCCCTGCCTGGAGAATCCCTCTCACCCCTAGGGCATGCTAGGAAGGCTTCACCCCCATGCATTTCTTTAGAGGTAGACCTGAGACCAGCAGACACTAGCTCATTTCTGTAATCTGCAGAGTTTACAAATACTCCATCCAGAGCCTCCCATTTTACCAGCATTTGGGGGTTTGGGGCATTATTTTTTTCCCTTAAACTTTTACCACTTTGATCACAGTAAGAACAATCAAAGGAAATGTGACTTCCTTCATGGCTAACATAAGGGAACACAAGACTGAAAGAAAAGGAATCTTTAGGGGGGAAAAAAACGCAAAACAAAACAGAAACTCAAGCCCTTGTGACCCAGAACTTTGAAAAGTATCGGTCCTGTCTCCTCTCCAGAAGTCTTGCTAGCCTTGCAGGTTGCCCCCTCAACCGAAGAAGGAAGGCTTCTTTCCATAACACAAGGCCAAAAATCAATCTTCAGTTTAAACAAAACATTTTCCCTTTTACCATGTAATAAACTTTCCTTTTCCTTAAGGGTTAAAAAAGAAGGAGCATTTGGATAAGAAGCTTTAGAATGTTCTTTCCTTTAGCCATGAAAACTTTTGCTCACCATTTTCTATTTCTTGCATCCTTGATCCTGAGCCCCTCTGGTAGTGTCTCTGGTCGGAGACACTTTAGCAAATAGAGAAGTTGGGACAGGCTCAGGCTTCCTGGTGTTGCTGTTGTTGTCGTTTTAATCCCCTCTCAGCCTGTTCTCAAAACTTCTATAAGTCTTCACATTATATTAAGTAAAGATTTGTGCTCTCACACCAAAAGTATCTCCCAACTCAAGCTTTCACTCTTGTTGCTGTTTGGAATTGGCTCGGCAGACGTAAACAGGGTCATCTAGGGCCAAAGTGGGTGGGTGTTTAGTTTTAGAGCTCTGGGGTTAAGAGTGGAAACATGTGACTCTAGCCGGGCCTGAAACAGAGAAGCCTTTGTGCTAGGAAGCCAGCGATGGGCAGTCCTGAGGTGAAAGGCAGGGGGAGCAAGAAGGAGCTGACGGGGTCCAGAGGTCTGAGAGGACACCCCCTCGAGAGATTAACTCTTTGTGTCAGACCCTGGACTCTGAGGCTTCTTGCTGGAAGAGCTTCTGATAGTGGCTCACAACTTGGGAAAAAAATTATGCAGAGCTTCGTTGGCTGGCAGAGCACCACTCATCTTCCTGTCTATGTGAGAACTGCAGCCAATGCAACTGCAATCGGGAGCTGAGATAGAATAGCTGCTGGAGATGGTTCTCCTACAGAACTTCCACGGAGGGGCAGAGACATAGTTCAGTGGGTAGGGTGCTTGGCCTGCCTTGCATGCAGCCGGCCTAGGTTTGAACCTCGGCACCCCAGATGGTCCCCAAAGTTCTGCCAGGAGTGATCTCTGAGTCCAGAGCCAGGCGGAAGCCTTGAGCATTACAGGGTTTGATGCTCCCCCACAAAAGCCCACAAAAATATCCAGAACTTCCTGGAAGTCTTAACCTCAAAACTGCCCCTCTGTGCCTTGTGTTCTGCCCCTCCCCCACACTTCCACTTTGAGTCGTGAGTAACTGAAATGAAGCGGAAGAGAGATCGGCAACCTCTCTTCCTTAGGTCCTCCTCAATGAAATAAAGGGGAACGATTGGCAGAGCACTGCCACAGAGTAGTTGGCAGGGAGTTGCTTCAAGCCCATCCTCTTGGCCCTCTGAGGCAGTGGCAGCCCATTGTTTGCCTGAAGTCCTTGGAGCTTGGCGCTGCTGATGGCCAACACTGGGCAAGGCAGGCAGCCCTCAGCCTGGCACACCATCCTGCACAGGTTGAAGCCATATGCCTTTCCCCACGGCCTCTCTACCTAGAAATGGCTGTATTCTATCTTTCTTAAGGGAGCAGATCCAGTTTCCTTAAAGTCTGTAGCATTCTGGCTCTCAGACTTGAACCAGGAACTAAAGGAAAGGAGGTTCATTTGCTGCTCAAAGCCTAGATCTTAGGGACTCTACAGGAGGCACTCAGAGAGAAATATAAGTGGTTCAGACTTCACTGACCTCATTCCATTTCTTCAGCCCTTACTTCCATACAATTTTGGAGCTGATCCCAAATGTCAAGTTACTTGCTGAAGACTGGAGTTCTTGCCATCATAGGCTCATCCATGAAGCCATTCACATACCAACAATACCCACTGGCATATTTAAAAATCCTCCTTTTTATTTTTTCAGATTTCATTTTTTTCACATCTGCCAGTGTGAGAAGTGGTCTTTAGTGGAAGAAATCCAGTGCAGCAGGTAGAATTCAATTTCCTCATACCCAAATCTCTACATTTCATTATTGCTTAGAGTCTGAACCCTGGAATGGTAACAAGCAGTGGCATCTAAAGGCAGTACCAAGGCTGAAAGCTCAGGCAAGTAGCTTAAGGACCCTTGGTTTGATAGACCAAACTAGTCAATTCCCTTAAATTATACGTTGATGTGAAGATATCTTCTATTTCTTTTCTCAGAAAATCACAGCCCAGAGGTACTGGTGCTGGAACTCAGGGTCTTCTCAAGCAAAGCAGTCCTTTGTGCTAGTTTCCCTCTCTTTTACCAACATTTGAGAAGATTCTCTTCTCAAGAGAGACTTGTCAAGCTCAACTCCAGAGTGGATGGGTTTTTCTATACTTGCTATTTGAAGTAGTCTCAGGTGGAAGTGGAGGAGATGGTACAAGGGTTAAGGCTCGTGTCTTGCACATGGTTGACCCAAGTCAACATGATCCTCAGAATGTTGTGTGGAATGGTGTCAGAGGACCCTAGACACAATCCATGCAACTCCAGCAACACAGGGCCTTTGAATTGAAGTATAGGCCCTGCTGGCCAATAATTTGTCAGGACTGGTCCCAGGTTTGCTTAGCATCTTTTGGCTGCCCCCCTAAACAAGCAAACAAAAACAGTATCTGTCAGGCCCTAGAGATGTGGATCAGTAGACAATTTGCAGATTTCATTTTTAGCAGTTCCAGCACTCCCAGAAGTTGCTGCAAACACTTCACTGCAAGCACTTCTGTAAGTGAGACCCCAAATGCCATCACCACCACACACCAAAAAAAAAGTGTGTGTGTGTGTGTGTGTGTGTGTGTGTGTGTGTGTGTGTATTGGAGTTATGCCTACTGTGTGAGGGTCAAAGTTAAAAGCATACAAGTGAGTTGTCTTAATCCATGTCCTATCTCTCTGGACACCAAAAATTGATTCTTTTTCACTGGCTCAGGGGATCAAGTGGGGTACCAGGGACTGAACCTGGGTCAGCTGTGTGTACTTACTGTACTTTCTCTTCACCCCCCCAAAGAATTTTTTTGTTTGTTTGGCGGCATTCAGGGATTACTCCTGGCTCTGTGCGCAGAAATCACTCCTTGGCAGGCTCAAGGGACTGACTATATGGGATGTCGGGATTTGAACCACTGGCTGCCTTGGATCAGCTGCATGCAAGGCAAATACCCTACTGCTGTTCTATCTCTCCGGCCCCAAATAATTATTTTTTTAAAGTAATGAAAAGAATTCTTTATAAAGTAATGAATAAACAAGCCTACTTATGTTTGTGTGTGTTTGTGCGGCACCTATGAAACGTGTGCCTGTTGCTTAAAGGCAATTAGCCAACATAATGATGTGTTAGGAATGAGATTGCCAGTAGGCACTGACCCTGCTCCACTTCAAAGATGGAATCATGGGGCAGAACTTGGGGTTCACTCAGGTGCAAAGCAAGAACCTTTTTTAGGAGCCCAGGGTTCCCTGACCTCTGCCTGTGACAGCTCCTGGGCAGCCACTGGCATGCTCTCTTAGACGGTCAACACTTACTGGCTCCCCACCAGCCCCCCATAGCACCAAGGACCCCCAAGACCATCTGTCCTCTCAGAAAGATCCCAGATTCACAGGCACCTTTCAAGCTGGATAAAGTAGACAGTCTCAGAGACAATCTGGGAATGAATACACTGTCAGGCCGGGCAGGTGGCTGCCAGCAGGTCTCACAGCTGTTATGACTTCAGTCTTCAAGGGCACTGACAGGGGCAAAATAGTCTAACTGGGACATGGAGAATTCATCACACAAGCCCAAGGGACCCCAAGCAAGCTTGTCTTTTGTTCCCGGGGTTAAAGTATGGCAGGCCAGAGGCACCTGCTGTTGTATGAGGGTGGACAGGGGCACAAAAATCAAAATGGGGCTGCACTGTCTGCCTGATTGTAATAATTTGGCTTTTTTCCATAGCAGTAGGGTATGGACTACACTGGACTTTTGTAGAGGAGTATCGGTTCTTGAGTGGTCGACTTACTTTGCCAATACCTATTTGAAGAGGTGCAAAAGTCCTTTGATTTTTTACTGGGAGCTGAGGGGTTGCTCCCAGCAGTGTTTGGAAAACTCTCTGGGACAGGGAATCAAAGGTGGGGACTCCCACCTGGAAAGCATTGCTCCATCCCTTTGAGGCAAACTCCTGGAACAGTTTCTGAGGTCAGGGGTTTTGTGGGCTCTGTCCTGTAAATCTGGGCCTGGTATCCAAGTTGTCTTGCTATGATAAGGAGCTCAGCCTGCACAATCACATCTCAGTGGAACTTTTTTCAGAGGTGAAGTCAAATGCCAGGGACAGGTCTACCTGCAGGGCAGCCAGGAGCTAGGGGACCTTTGAATGGCCAGCAAGGACTTTCTTTCCCCTACCCCTCGGGGTTATTCCATCTGCCATCTTCCCAGGTAGTGTGGTACTCCTGGGAAGCAACAGGTTCACGACAACAGCACTAGATCCTGGGACCAACGGAGATTATTGTTTTACACAAAGTGGGGTTTTTACACCTCTTGTCAGGCTAGAATCACCCAATGCGGGCCACATATTGTATTTGTATCTGTTTTGTTTCTTCATTGCAAAATAAGATATATTCAGTGTGCATAAGAATCCGTTCATAAGTTTTGTTTTTACTATAGTCAGATCCTCCAATGGTCTGAGGGACAGTGAACTGGCCCCCTGTTTAAAAAGTTTGAGGACCCCTGACCCAAAGGAAAAATTGCCCTTGAAGATTTTTTCTGGTGTTCACGATCAGAGAACCCCAGCCAGCTCAATTTCCCTTCTGCTTAGAAAGGGAGTTATCTTAGCTGAGCAGCTGAAGAAACCAACTGTCTTCAGGGACACACTGGAGCAGAGAAACATCTAAGTGGGATATAGGAAAGGCTGCCGTCCCTGACTCAGGGTTTCACAGAACTGAATACATTCTCACCGCTTCCTGTCCATGTATCCTGAGTCATAACCCCGTCACATGAGTTCCTGGTACTCTCTAACCCCAACTCCAGTCTCTCAGCCTGCAACCTCTTTGGGCTGCTCTTTCTAAATTCCTGACCCATGGAATTGGGGAGCTCATCCATGTTTGTGGAGCAATGGGTTACACAGAATGTCAACTGGGAACACAGACTGTGTGGGGTGCGGTGACTAGAGAGGTAGGTAAGGAACGCAGACTCACT
This sequence comes from Suncus etruscus, assembly GCF_024139225.1. Classification (NCBI taxonomy): domain Eukaryota; kingdom Metazoa; phylum Chordata; class Mammalia; order Eulipotyphla; family Soricidae; genus Suncus; species Suncus etruscus. The sequence goes on from NC_064859.1 coordinate 3,442,871, forward strand.
CCACAGAGACAGGTTTGTCCATGAGGAGCCAGGGACCAGGTCTGACTTTGAGAAAGGTTCTTTGGCCTACAGAGCAAGCACTGCAGGAGGGAAAGGACTGAGGAAAGAGATGTTTGTGGGCCAGAAAGATAGCACCAGGCTCAAGCTAGTTGCTTTGCCTAGGGCCAGTCCTGGGGCTCATCCCCAAGCAACACTGGATGTGGCTCAATACTGTCCCAGCCTCCAAAGAGCAAGCCTTTGCCGCTGTTTCAAAGCTGTTTTTATGATGACAATGTCTATGGTAGAGACTGACAGAAGAAAGATACAGTGGAAACTGACTGCTTTTGGAGAGCGACCATCTGGACCTTCTTCTGACTTTGTGCTCAAGGTTCACTCCGGGTGGGTCATAGACAGTGTCAGGAGTTGAACCCTGGTCAACTACATGTATGCCAAGCACCTTATGCATTATCTCCAGCACTTTTTTGTTTTCCAAAACACTGTATTGTTCTGGAAGGGGAGGTGAGGGCAGTGTCTGAGATTGAACCCGGGGCCTCACACCTCCATAGCAAATGGTCTACCTCCAAGCTACCTCTTCATGACCCACTAGAGACAATTCTGAACAAGAAAGATTGGACAATCTAGATCAGTAGCCTGGAAATAAGAGTTAACAAAAATAGTAGCAATATTCAGTTCCCTGACATATATGGCAGGAGAGGTAGTAAACAGGTAGAGTTCTTGCAAGCAGCTCACCCAGGATTGATCTGCGCGCTATATTTAGTTTCCCAAACTGCCTAGGAGTAAGCTCAGAGTATCACCGGTGTGTGATGCTGAGAGCCACTGGGCATCCCAAGTCAGAACAAACCAACAAACAAGTATTCACAGCTAATGCTGATGAAAACTTGCCCTGTCCAGAGCCCTACTCTAAGCATTTTTCGCATATTCATATTTGACATTCACAAATGAAGTAGGTGTGTGTAGCATTAAATAATCAATGATGGAGCTGGATGGAGGTGGATGCCATCCCAGGCCACATGGCTCCACAACCCCCATCCAGCCGGCGGGTCCCAGGCCCAGGTGAACGGAGGAATCCAGAGACATCCAGAGACTCATCCAGAGACAGGCATCAGGAAGCATCAGCTTTTTTCATCCCTATCCACCACATGTGTGGTCTCTATCATAACCTTTCAAGCACAGCCATTCTTAGCTAGCCCTGCGTCTTAACTCCTTTCAGCCATCTTCCTTTGACCTCCATCCTGGTCAAAGACTAAAAGAGGCAAAGACCCAAAAGCCAGCAGGGCAAAACCTGTTAATCCCCTGGCTCAAAGGCTTATCTACTTATTCCAAGACCCCTCCCAGGAATGGGCGGGGTCTTGCAGGTAAGGTCACACCTAATATTCAGTTCCCAAGACCCTTCCCAGAAATGGGCGGGTCTCAGATAGGTACACCTACAGTTACTCCTGGCTCTGTTCTCAGAAGTCCTCCTCCTAGGGTGTTGGGTTACTGATCCTACCCTAATCAATAATTGTACTCCACCCTAAGGTGCGACCTGGTGATTGTATATTGGATTATTCCTTACTTGGTTTTTGTTTTTGTTTTTGGGCCACACCCGGCGGTGCTCAGGAGTTACTCCTGGCTGTCTGCTCAGAAATAGCTCCTGGCAGGCACGGGGGACCCTATGGAGCACCGGGATTCGAACCAACCACCTTTGGTCCTGGATCAGCTGCTTGCAAGGCAAACGCCGCTATGCTATCTCTCCGGGCCCTATTCCTTACTTGGTATTCTGCTCCCACCCTCAGGTGGGACCTGATTCCTGTCCACAAAAGCAAGGGTGTGAGGAAGGCTGGGACTCATTGTTCGGTCTTCTTCCACTGAGCTGCGCTCCATCTTAGGATCAGAAAGCTTTTGTGGTTTGCATTCCGGGCTTGAGCACTGGATTTCCTGAACCCATTCTTGTACCTTTTCACTGTGTGAATTATTTTCTGCGGATCTCTACAGCTGGAACTGTTGCCCCGCCCTAATCAGACAGGGGACTGAGAACTGCCTTTCCTCTCTGGGAGCTCGGTGGAAATCAAACCTTAACCAATTTCCTAGAGAATGTGACACTTCACTGGGGGGGCCACATGGGATGCCAGGATTTGAACCGGGATCCATTCTGTGTTGACTGCATGCAAAGTAAACGCCTTACCACTGTGCCCCTGTTGCCTTCTTTTCTTTTTTTTTTTTTTTTTTTTTTTTTTTTTGGTTTTTGGGTCACACCCGGCAGTGCTCAGGGGTTATTCCTGGCTCCAGGCTCAGAAATTGCTCCTGGCAGGCACGGGGGACCATATGGGACACCGGGATTCGAACCAATGACCTCCTGCATGAAAGGCAAACGCCTTACCTCCATGCTATCTCTCCGACCCCTGTTGCCTTCTTTTCTACAGATTAGGAGGCTGAGGCCCAGAACAGTTCAGGGACCTGCCCAATGCCCCGCCCCATACACAGACCAGTGAGCTGCAGAGCCTGGGTTCAAAAGGGCCCAGGATGGAAGAGAAGGAAGCTGAGAGTGGAACCTGGAGAAGTTCTTGGGTTTTCACCCCGGGCACTCAGGACAGCTTCCCCCGAGCATGGAGCCGACTGAGAGTGCGAACTAGGCAGGGCCAGCCACCGCTCATCCCCGCTGAGTCTCATGGAAGCTGCTTAATAGGCTCGCCTAGCACCCAGCCCAGGGAACGAAGAATAACATCCGACCATGGCACCAGGCCGCGCTTCCACTGCACTCCAGTAAAAATAAACCTCTCCCTCCAAATATAGAGTGGTTGGAAGTGCCATGTTTTACAGGAGAAGAGGCAGTTATTTGGCATCAAAATAGACGAGTCCTGGCTTCCCCCACCGATCTGGGCAAGAGTATTGCAGTTCCCAAATAGAAACAGATCAACGCAGTGAACCCCTCAGACTGACTCAGCGATTTCAGAAGCCGGACTAGAACTTACACCCTCTTGCTGGGGCCTCAGTTTACTTCTCCCACAAAGAGGTTAGGCGAGGGTTCAAGTCCTTAGTGACAACGGGGGAGAGGGAAGGTGGCGCTCGGAGGCCCACATGACAGGGGCCAGCATAGGCAAGGCAAGGCAAGGCGGTTCTTCAGCTCACAGCTGAGTGCCTGTCGGGAACAGATTTCTCCAAGGATTTCCAGAATTGACCTCACAAGTTGTAAGGAAACCCAAGACAGTATGCCTCCCTCCTCCCTCCCCACAACTAACCTACCTTCTAAGATGCCTTAAAAGCAAACCCCAGCCTGAGCAGGTGAAGGCTTTCGTTGGCACCAAGGCCACTGGCTGCTGGCTACAAGCTGGTCCTCTGCACTGATGGGAAGCTCGGAAGCCCGGCATCTCTGGCCCAGAGCAGGGCAGAGCTGTAGGCTCTAGAAGTAATGCTTGAGAAATCCCACATCAGTGGTCTCTGTTGGGAAGGATGCCTCTCAACTCCAAGAGGCAAGGAAAGGACGTGCAAAGAAAGTCAAGGAATGTTATGGGGATTCAGGATGGTGACTGAGAAACAAACTAGGACCCCCTTCACTTGATTTCTTTCTTTTGAAGACCATACTTGAAGCTCACTCCTCCAGTGCTCTGGGGACCAAGTGTAATGTTGGGCATGTGTGAGGCAAGCATCCTAACCACCGGGCAATCTCAATGGTCTCTCCCCTTGCAATTAATCCCCCTGAAATAGGAAAGGCCAGCTGTACTTAAATGGTTTTATTAAAAATTGTACCAATTGATGGGGACAGGGAAGGCACACACACTCTCTCTCTCACAGACACATGTGAAGAACACAAAACCAAATACTCTGTACAAATTAAAAACAATGGGTCCGACACCCCTCCCTCTTTCCCTGTCTTACTCCTGGAGGCAGAGGGCAGAGAACCCAGAGCAACAGAACTGGGATAAACAAAAGGCTACAGTCTCACTGGGTCTCACCCTGATGCTCCTGTGGAGCCGAGATGGGGCCCCCACAAGGGAGAGAGGCAGTGCAGCCTCAGAGCCTGCTGGGCTCCCAGCACTGTCAGCTCATGAGGCCGGAGGATCTCTAGAAGAATGCAGCATCTCTGCTGGCCAGGCTCAAAGTCCCGCCAGTCCTTAGGTGCCCACTGTCCACAGGACCCAGAAGATGTCACAGGGTGAGAGGTTAACCCCTTCTTGAACCAATCCTGGCCAGGACTGCCTCCTATCCAAGGTTGCAGTCCTGTAGCTGAACCACAGCTCTGCCCAACTCCAAGAAGCCCCCTTAGGGACTGCAGAAGTCTTCCTGCTCTGGCAGCTCCCCATCCTTCCTTATCACCCCCATGTGCCCTGCAGAGACGTGGGCAGCTGTGTGTTCTTTGCTGGCCAGACTATGTCCTGTGATCCCCAACTAGAGACCCGGTCCTAATGACACCCTCCTGCCATGCTGTCCCATGAGCTCCACACATCCCTGCTCCCCAGGACAGTGAGAAATCACTATTTCAAGGGGGGGGGGGCAGATGCCCAGCAGCCAAGACTGTGGGTGGAGAAGGCAATGGCAGCTGAACCTCAGCCTCCCACTCACAACTCGCTGGGAGGCTTCCAGAACCTTCCACTGAGGCTCTGAATTTGGGCTATTTTGACTGGAGGAAAATAGTTCATCCTTATCATCCTAATGCCCATGCACCCCCGGCAAGCTGCAAAGGCTGCTGAAGACTTTAGCTGGACTTAGGTCTGGACTGACCTAAGTCACCTAAGACACTCCTGCCCTAACCCCATCTGGTTCTCGACCCCTTACCCCAGTGAGGGGCCATCAGGGACGGACTTTTCTCCTAGGTCAGACTTGTAGTCTATGTTGGCAGAGGGGGAAGGGGCTAGTCTACAACACTAGGCCAATTCAAACCAGCCAGCCAGGAAGAGCCTCTCTCCCTCCTGGGTCTCTGGTGCCAGTTACCTCCAGGGATTTTTGTTGGCTGGTGGAGGAGGAAGGAGGGAGGCTTTGACATTTGGCCCTCGTTGGCCTAGAATAGTGAGCTGGTCCCTGGCTCCTCCAAGGATGGAGACAGAGCATCCAGGCTGCATCCCCAGTTGGGAAGCCTTTGGGCTCAGCTAGCAAGACAGCCTGTAGGCAGCCTGCCTGCACCTAGCAAGTCAACGGCTATGCATTAGCACCAAGGCCTAGGCCAGGCATTAACTCTCTCCCTCAGCTTGTAGAGAATCTGCCGAAAGCTGGAAGAGCTGGTTTTCTCATGTGTGGCCAGTTAGGCGCACACAGGCAGCCTGCCTTGTCCAGGAGAAGGGAAACAATATGGGGGCCAGCACACACACAAAGCCATGGGATTTGCAGGGAGGCTGGGCTTTACAACGGTCAGCACTTCCCAGAGCCGGTCTTCCTGCCTGTTGTCTGGTTCATTCTGGTAAGCAGGAGCCTGTCTTCTTAGCAGACAAACCATGGTACACACCCTGAGAATTTAATTCTGGCCAAGAAGAGGTATCCCCTCCAGAATCTTTGAGCAGAACAAGACAAAGGCTAACACATAGATTGGGGGCCTTCTCCTCGGGGCCTCGATGAGCCCCAACAGCACTTACAGGCAAATTAATAAAGGCACCTGGTCCTCTGGGTAGACACAGCCCTGCCTGAGGGCCACAGCTCAGCAGAGCATCCCTGGATTTCAGTCTCCATCGTCTTCCTCGGCAGGTGTGCCATGCAGTGAACAACCTGCCCTGCTGTATGACTACAGCAATGTTTTCTCCTCAACCCACTCAACAATCCTGTGCAGAGCTGGAGGAGCTGGGCCTCGCTGAACTTCGAGCACATGCTCAGGACGCCTGTTTCCATGGGGAGTCCTGGGTGGCCTCTGCCCAAGAAAGTCAGCTTTTGGTTTTCGGGCCTTGTTCCAGCGTTAGCACCAATGTTATATTTTCTTATGCATGGAAAAGTTATCATTTAATTTCTAGGTATCTGGTTCACAGTTACCCTGTGTCTGCTGAGGGTTCTTTAAATTCTCTTCAGGAGTGCCACAGCAGTGAGAGAAGGAAGGAGGTGCCCGGAAGACTGCGGTCTCTTGAGTCCCAGAGTTGGCCCTCCCGGCCTTGCTGAAAGCTGGAGGAAGACAGAAGCTGTGCAGCCACCCAGGTTCGTGTGGACCCACACAAATCATTGTTTCTCGAGCATGCACTTCTCAGCTAGCCGAGCTGAGCAGTGCCTGCTTCTTCCTGTGTCCGACTAGGTATGAAAAAGGAAAGGGGGTAAAGGGGAGGAGGTATGTTGTTTCCATGGAAACCAAGGAGTCTGGTTTCTCTAGGGCTGACTCTTCTCTATGGGATGGCACCCCATTGCCCAGTCTCACAGTAACCCCATCCCTGGGTGCCCTAGAGCACTGATACTGAGGGGAGTCTGAGTCTGGCAGCTGGTTCTTCTGAGAGGAGCTGGAGAAGGCACAAGGTGCTGGCTACAAGCATGCTGACTGGTGATCTGGCTCGTCCACGTTAACACCCAGCCGGTCCCAGGTAGCCAGAGGTGGCAGGGCCCCTCCATCCTGGGGCCTCTGAGCATCCCCATGTCGGAGTGGAGGCCTATGGAGCAGTTTTAGTCATTTTGTGGCACACTGAGGGGTCCTTGGAGAAAACCCTCCCCTCCCTGATGTCTGCTGGAGATGATAGGGGCTAGATGAGAATCCCTGAGCCCTTGGCAGGACCCGTAGAGGCTCAGAGTCGTTGTGGAGCCATGACTGGACATCTTGTAACTTGGCTGAGTTACACAGGCTGAGCGGTCCGTTGCAACTAGGAGTCTGACCCAGTTTTGGATTTTTTTAGCCTAGTTCCTGTGGAAAAGTCCAGCCCATTCTCCAGAGCGCATCTGACAACTGCGACTGGACACATGCTGTGCCAGAGCCTTTGGGAGGTCCTCTCATCCCAAACAGTTCAGCCTGAACTTCAACAGTGTTTGACAAAGGCCCCCATTCCTGGTCGCGGCCCCAAACAGGGAATCAGACCCTGCTTGGGTATGTCTTATGTACACATAGAGAGAAAAATCAGGCTGGAGCAGTGGTGCAAGTGGTAGGGCACTTGCCTTGCACACGCTGACCTAGGACGGACCACGGTTCGATCTCCTGGCTTTCCATATGGTCCCCCAAGCCAGGAACAAATTCTGAGCGCATAGCCAGGAGTAACCCCTGAGCCGTCACCATGTGCACCCCCCAAAATAAATCCCCACAAAAACAACTTCATAAGACACAGTCTCAATCCTCGCTGATGTCCTTTCGCTTGTGCCCCCTGTGGAGAGGGCAGGCAGCCCAGCCTCACCTGGGACCTGCCCCGTTCTGGTTCTCATCTCTGTTCAAAGCGAGGTTGTGCAGGAAGAAAAGAACCTGCCACCACATGCGATTTTGGTTCTGCTCCTGCTGAAAGAAAAAAAAAAATCTTTGTGACTCCTAACCATAGCCTAGGACCGAAGGGCTTATGATTTTCAATAAAAGTTCAGATCTACAAGTCTGAGGGTTGTGCTTTAATCCTATCAGCACGGCCAAGTTATGGGGAGGGGGCATTTGAGGTGGGAGGACAGAGATAGTAGAGTTCTCCAAAAACAATAGCCGTTTTAACATTGAAAAGAAAAGACCGGGCTCTTTCTGCACAGTGCACAAGAGGATTAAACTTTTCCCCTGCTTGCAGGATTTTCCAGAGTTTAGCCAAGTGCTGCTTTTAATCAGATTGGCTCCTGAGCCCCTCAAGCCTCAGCTGCATGAACAACAAACTTGCTTCAGAGAGAAAGAGAAGTGCCCCCCCCCACTTGCCCCCACTCCAAAGTAACACAGAGAACAAGGGGGGAAGGGAGGGTGCCTCCATCTGCAAGTGATTTGACACTGTGAAGGTCAAAGGGTTAATCTTCAATTTAAACCACACTGCTGAGGCAGCAAAAATCTGATTTCATCCAGTGCAAACACGCGCGCACACACAGAGACACACAGACACACACAGACACACACACACAGACACAGACACACACACACACACACACACACACACACACACACACACACACACACGACACACTCTTCGCTTGTACGCCCGCCCTCTCTCCTTTCCCAGCATCTCCGGCTCTGGGCTGCCCTTTTTATAGCTGCTCTTGACAGTAAGCCATAAATAATCCCTCTTGGAGCGCGCTCCTACTGACTGGAGCCAATTAAACGTTAAGCAAGAACATACTTGAAAACAAAACAAAAACAAAGAATGCACACCACTCTCTGGAGGTTATCCCAGGTCCTACTGTCAGGCGGGGAAGCTGGGGGCATAGGTCGAGGTCAAAGGTTCCCATAATGGTGCTGGAGGCCCTGTCCACACAGGTACCATTTTCCAGGGACCTGGAAGGAGGCCCCAGGATGCTGGGGAGGCGCTCTTTGTTCTCTCTTTATCTGCCAGGGTGGAAGGACTGGGCTGGGGCCCTTGCCACAGGGGTTCCAGTGGACAGAGGAATCAACACCAGCAGCCGACACAGGCTGGATCTGGGTGACGCCAGCGACCCTTTGGGGAAGGGCAGCTGCAACCTTCTCTCAGGTTGTCCCCAGCCACAGCCCCCACCTGGCAGCTACGAATCAGAAGGGAACAGAGGAAGCACGTGGCTGAAGTCGACTGGGAGCACTAGCCTGGGGGATAAGCTGAGCCGCATGGGTACCCGTAGCCCTATCAGGCTGCCCTTTGCCTTCTCTGCATGGCCTCCTGCCTCCCCTTTATCCTGCCTTGGCCAACTGAGCCAGAGAGGTGGGATGCTCACTAAAGCTGTCACGCTAGGGGGGCCCAGCTCTCATTGACGATCTAAACAAAAGTCTCTTCCCTTCAAGAGAAGAAGCTGGAGAAACCACCCAGAAAACTGGAAGAAAATCAGGGTGCGCCATGGGCCAGAGGGGCCTGGCAGGCAGGCGGGTGGCAGAGGAGAAGGATGGCTTCCTTGTGTTTGGTAAACAAAGATGAGTGAAAAAGAGGAAACACACCCAGCTTAACAAAATCTGGTTAGAATAAAGCAGCGTGAAAATGGACTCAGCTGCAAATCCGAAGGCTAGGGCCTGCCTGCAGCAGCTGGGCAGAGCGCCCCTGCCTATACACGTCCCACCCCAGCTGCTGCCCAGGACAGGTGCAAAGGTCATGTCGAAGCGCGGGAGGGGAAGCCAGGAAGGATGGGTCCCCCGAGAGCCATGCTGCTGGAATTCCAAGTCTCCTCAGGTGCCTGCTGGAAAAGGTCAAGCCCAATCACTGTGCTCGGTAGTCACAGTCAAGCTCTGCTGCGAGTATTCTAGGTTCTGCTGCTCCTCAGAGCAGAATCCAGCAGCATATCTGGGAGCTTATGAGAGACACAGACTAAGAGAATTATAATGGGCTTTTTTTAGTAGACCCCTGGGCGAAGCAGTGGCTTTCAACCTTATGGTTGCAGTCCCCTGGACCAAGGCTTGAGACCACCGTGTTAAATAGTGACAGCCTTTTTGTGGGCTGAAATCAAATTTCTGTTCATCAAGTCTGTGGACTGCTGTATTAGAATAGGCAACAGCATCCATCCGACTCCTCTGGTCCTCCTCAACAACCCCAGGAGGCAGTATCACCGCTTCATTTGACAGATGCGATCATTGAGTTTGAGTCATTTGGCCATCTAGCTAGTCAGTGACAGAGTGGACAGAAGCCATATCATCTGGTCCTGGAGCCATCACAATGAAGACCTTTAGCAGCTTAGACATCCCCTCTAGGCCACTTTTCTCTCAATCATCAATAGCTCAAGAGTCAAAGGAGAGGGACCAGAGGGACCGCAATTTTGTGAGGCAGTACACAGATCAATGACATCCCTGGGGGCCTCCGATTCTTTCTAAACTCGCTTCAAGGTGGCTACCAGCTGTCTGGATAAACTATGGGTCCTGAGGTCTCTGGGGAGGAGGAACTCACATCCATCATCTGTGGGTGCTGGGGTAACCAGAAGCAGCTGTGGCCAAAGATGGCTGTTAGACAGGAAGGCTTAGGCTTTCCTGAAGACACTGGCAGACCTAGGTGCAGGGGGCAGGGCACATATTAACCTTTGAGAAAGATCCAGGTTCCAGGTCAGCCGCACGACTCAGCAATCAGCAGTGAAAGCAGGTGGATGGATGGCTCTAGGATCCAGGGACTAGAGGCTGCAACAGATGGGATCTCTGGCCTCAAAGGAAAAATGCTGATGTTGTATTACGTCAGTGGTTCCCAAACTGGCATCACAGACCCCACTGAGGTACCCAACTCATTTAAGAGTTCCCTGGTAGGGGCTGGGAAGGTGGCGCTAGAGGTAAGGTATCTGCCTTGCAAGCGCTAGCATAGAATGGACCGCAGTTCGATCCCCCGGCGTCCCATATGGTCCCCCCAAGCCAGGAATGATTTCTGAGCCAGGAGTAACCCCTGAGCATCAAACGGGTGTGGCCCAAAAACCAAAAAAAAAAAAAAAAAAAAAAGTTCCCCAGTCTTGGGGCCAGAGCAATAGTACAATGGGTAGAGAGTATGTCTTGCACACAGCCAACCTAGATTCAATCCTCAGAATCTTTTATGGTCCCAGAGCCCACCAGGGGTGATTCCTGAGTGCAGAGCCAAGAGTAACCCCTGAGCATCAAAAAGAGTGACCCCCAAACAAAAACAAAACAAAAGGAATCCTCTGGTCTCACCTAGACCACCTGAGTCAAAATCTCCAAGGAAAAGGTCTAAGAAATTGTATACTGAACAAGCTCCCTGAATGACACTTTTAAAATGAGAAGTAGCACTGTCTGTCTTTTGTTTGGGTTTGGCTTGGGTTTTAGTTTTTGCAATGTTCAGGGTTTACTCTTGGCTTTAAGCTCAGGGATCCCTCCTAGAAATGATCGTAGGACCATGTAGGGTACAGGAACTGAACCTGAGTTGATCATGTGCAAGGCAAGTGCCTTAACCCCTGTGCTGTCTCTCTGGTATTCTATTCTAGACCCTCTATTCTAATATCATTGTAAGCTAATTGTTGAAAAGTGGGAAAAGAGAATAAATAAGAAAATTGAGAATAAAATCACTCATGATCTTATATCCTAGAAGAAAATGAATGCTCCACGATTGGAAGTTTTCTTCAAGTTCTTTCTCCATCTCTTCTTGCCAGATAATCACTTGGCCAAGCCAGTGGTAAATCTTGCCCAGGTGGTCGTACAGCAGCCAGGCCACAGAGAAGCTTCTATTTGGAAACTCTGGAGGTGCTTTCCAACCCTAAGGCTTTGAGATTTGGGCTTAGTCATCTATAATTGTCCATAGGATTATAACTCAGAAGGCTGTTGGTCTGTGGCAGGGAGGAGGGCCCAGAACAGACTGTCCCCCAAAAGATAAGCTGGGTCTTACTGCTTATCTTACAGCTGTGAGGCTGGCAAAACCTAGCACAGAAACTGGCCAACAGTCCCAGGAGCCCTTTTCTCTGGGGACAAGCAAATGCCACAGATATTCCACTTATATTCTCCTGCTACAGGGCAGACAATCCCTGCCCCCATACACAAAAAACACACACACAAAACCCTTTACTAAAAATAAGTCAAATCACAGCTCTCTTCCAAAAGCTACTGCTTTCTTTCTTTCTTTCTTTCTTTCTTTCTTTCTTTCTTTCTTTCTTTCTTTCTTTCTTTCTTTCTTTCTTTCTTTCTTTCTTTCTTTCTTTCTTCTTCCTTCCTTCCTTCCTTCCTTCCTTCCTTCCTTCCTTCCTTCCTTCCTTCCTTCCTTCCTTCCTTCCTTCCTTTCTTCCTTCCTTTTTTCTTTTTGCGGTCACACCCATTTGATGCTCAGGGGTTACTCCTGGCTAAGCTCTCAGAAATTGCCCCTGGCTTTGGGGGACCATATGGGATGCCGGGGGATCAAACTGCAGTCCTTCCTTGGCTAGCGCTTGCAAGGCAGACACCTTACCTCTAGCGCCACCTCACTGGCCCCAAAGCCCTACTTCTTATATCAAATAATAAAACATAACTTTTCTTAATAGAAATTAAACAAAGGAGGGGCCAGAGGTAGCATGGAGGTAGGGTGTTTGCCTTGCATGCAGAAGGACGGTGGTTCAAATTCTGGAGTCCCATATGGTCCCCCAAGCCTGCCAGGGGCAATTTCTGAGCATAGAGCCAGGAGGAACCCCTGAGTGCTGCCAGGTGTGACCCAAAAACAAAACAAAACAAAAAGAAATTAAACAAAGGAGTTTGACTATAAAGAAAAATGATTTGGGGGCCGGAGAGATAGCATGGAGGTAAGGCGTTTGCCTTTCATGCAGAAGGTCATTGGTTCGAATCCCGGTGTCCCATATGGTCCCCTGTGCCTGCCAGGAGCAATTTCTGAGCATGGAGCCAGGAGTAATCCCTGAGCACTGCTGGGTGTGACCAAAAACACACACACACACACACACAAAATGATTTGAAATTTTGAAGGGAGACAAATGAGAGGAAGCAAGGAGGAAGGAAATCAATAGCATCAAATGCCCACAATCAACAAAAGAGCAAGAACTGAGTAAGTGGGGCCCTCCAGGAGAGGGAGAGTAAGGGAAGGGGAGAATAAAGGAGGAACTAGGAAAGAGTCTGCCTGGCGTCTGACTCCATGCACCTGGCCCAGTGCCCAGCACATAATCTGAGATCAATGAACTTGGTCCCTTGGAGCAAGGCCCAGAGTGCCACTGAAAGGTGAGGACCCTGCTTAGCAGGGGCTCTCCGAAAGCAGTCAGGGTGCCCCAGGAGAAGGCTGGGATGAGGGGGTGGGAATCTGATGGTAATTTAAATTTAAGCCAGACCCTTCAAGGGTCTCATAGTCAGAGAACAGGTCTCAGGCCAAAGGGTAGAACAAATGAATGCCAAAAGAAAGGTCTGAAAAAGGTGAAGAAAAATTCTCTGTTTAGGGACAAAGGAAAAAGGACAGTGGGTAAGAGAATGGCCTTGCAAAGACATGGCACCGTTTGATCTAGGTACCTCTTAGGGTTCCCCAAGTCCCACTAGGAGTAATCCTTGAGCACAGAGCCAGGAGTAAACCCTTAACACAGCCAGGTATCGCCAAAAGAAATATTCTTTCAGGCCAGGCATGTGGTCCAGCAGAGTACAGGCCTCACCTGTGTGCCACCCTGGGTACCATCCTCAACACTAAAAAATAAACAAGTAAGGGCCAGAGAGATAGTCTACCATCTACATGACTATCTCTGGTTCAATCTCCAGGAACACATATGGTTTCCAGGGTACTACCAAGAGTGATCTGGAGCCTAGAGCCAGGAGTAAGCCGGGAGCATAAGGGTGTGACCCCCTCCCAAAAGAACAAAATCCTCACCCCCTCCAAATAAGAACTAAAAACAGGGGTCAGACAGATAGCTTAAAGGACTCAAATGTGGGACCCCTAGGGTGGGTTCAATCCCTGTCACTGGATGGTCCCTAAGCACTGATAAGAATACCCCTAGCCCCAGCACTGAACCAGGCCCCTCCCTTCTGGTATAGATGAGTGAGGCCTTGAAACAAAAACCAAAAGCAGAAAGAAAAAGAAAATTCTCTTTAGTTAGAGTCAAGTTTCAGAGACTTCATGACCTTGGTCTCCCTTCCTTTTTATGATCAAGGGCTGATGGTGGTTACCTGGAGAGTGTCCAAGTCTTCCCCCCAGTATGTGAGGTGGCACATGGGACAGGCAGTAGAAATTCAACAAATGTACACTGGACTAGGAATAGACAAGTCAGCCTGGCGAGATAACCCACAAACAGCTGACGTCTGGCGAACAAAAGATCCACTTGCCACGACTGTTAATTGGATCAGCCTGCAGACTGTGGAGAACCCCACAGGAATCCCAGGAGGTCACCCCAACACCTCCACTCATTCCCTTGGGGAAAACTTTTTCTTTTCAAGAACTGGCTACAGCGTCTGACAGGTTACATTACACAAAACAAACTCTGTTTAGACCCATTTAGGTTTAAAGAGCATTCTCCATCTTTGGATAAGCAGCTCTCTCTTTTTCTCTCTCTCTGGATCCAATTTACACCTTTGGGGACTGTATATATCATCAGTATCTTAGATGCCCCCACAAAAGCCAATGCAGAACACCCCCAAAATACAGAAGAAGGAGCCCAGCCATGCTGTGGCTTTGCTTTGAAAGAGGTCTAGAAAGTTCCCAAACAGGATGCAATGGATGCTGTCTCAGACTAAGAAAAGAACACAGGGTTTTCAGTTTCCTGGGTGAACCTCACCAAGATCTCAGAGATAAGCATGGATTCTATGAAGCCCATTTTACAGGCTGGGAAGCAAAAGTAAAGTTTCCCCCAAGGGAATGAATGGAGGTGGCGGGTGGCCTCCTGGGATTCCTGACTTGTGACACCATAGTTCTGCTCTTTCAATAAAATATTACAGTATGTTTATTTGCATTAGGAAGGTGCATTAATGATTCAACGAGAAGTGCCACAGAACTGTTCCCTTAGTATGTTTAAAGACATTATTTCCAGATCATTAACTATTTAGTAAGGATGCTGTGGACCAGAAAACAAGAAATGAAACCTTCCAAAGGCAGAGCTAACTAAAGATCAAACAGAGATGAAGCTAAAATGGGTCTGAAATCAAAACATCAGATCGTGTTCTGAAGTCATTCTCTATTCTGAAAATTCTGAAAATACAGAATTGTGTAGACCCTGCTTCACAGGGCGAGATACTCCATAAAGTGATGTTTTCCCCCTTCCCTTCCTTTCCCTCAACCTGTCTACACCCCCACACTCCCCCGGGGTTGAAGGAAAGAGCCTTGGGCTGAGAACAGGAGATAAGAGAGCCTTTAGGAAAATTCCACTGGAAGGAAGTGGGAGAGATATTTTCCCTCAGTGCTTTTATCAAGCACCCAACTGAGCAAGGAGTTCTGAAGGCTGTGAAGATGAGGAGAGAAAGCCTCTCCTTGTGATTTTTCCCTGTGAGGGGATTTTGACCTGTAAGAACATAGAGCTGACTGTTCCGAAGGCAGTACCAGGAGGGCAGGCAATGGGGTGTCTTCACGTTCAGGACCGTGCTTGCTGAATACCAGCAGGCTTAATGAGGAGAGGAGAGGAGACTGACTTTAGGATCAGTCTTTTTTTTTTTTTTTTTGGTTTTTGGGCCACACCCGTTTGACACTCAGGGGTTACTCCTGGCTATGAGCTCAGAAATTGCCCCTGGCTTGGGGAGACCATATGGGACGCCGGGGGATCGAACCGCGGTCCGTCCTACGCTAGCGCTTGTAAGGCAGACACCTTACCTCTAGCGCCACCTTCCCGGCCCCAAGGATCAGTCTTATCTGTCCAGTCCCAGCTTAGCATCTTTGGGGTCACATGGTGTGAGCCTCATGCCTCGGATTCTCATCAAATGGAGCTAAGGAAGTGGACACTGCAAGGCGATGCAGGTGATAAACTGAAAAAATTACAGAAGGTACCAGGTCTCATAGTAGTACCAGCCACTCAGCTCTCCCGCCTGGGGATGAGAGAGAAACTGGGCCTCCTGGTAGAAGGAGCTCACAGCACCCACCCTTGGATGGCCATCCCTGACTGGCATCAAGAGAAATTCCTGACTTTTCACTCTGAGAAGGCTTGTGTCAATTCCAGACCTTCTGCCTAGGGCTAGGAGACAGCTTCCTGGGCTCAGGACACCCAGTGCTTCCAATGCTGTCAGCTCTGGATCCATCAGTGGAGCAAAATGGGAAGGAAGAAAATACTCCCTGTCAGAGCTTCCTCAGCCCAGACAGTGGCACTAAGGGCCATGGAGACCACTCCAGCAGCTACACGGAGAAATAGCACAGCGGTAGGGCCTTTGCCTTGCATGCAGCTTGCCTTGCACAAACAGACAGTGGTTGAAATCCCGGCATCCCATATGGTCCCCTGTGCTTGCCAAGAGCAACTTCTGAGCACGGAGTCAAGAACTCACACCACTGGGTGTGACCCAAAAACCAAAACAAAACAAAACAAAAAGGACAGGCAGTCAGGGACCAATCAGCCCTCAGCAGACCAACAGCAGGAGGGCCACCTCTAATGAAATAGAAGCCACTGGTACTGACCATGAGGATGAGGATTGGGCACAGGGCTGTGCCATATCACCCAAGTTCCCTGCTCTGCATTTCCTTCCATTTTAAATGTCTCTATCAGCCTATGGGGGGGGGGGCACCTTCTTAGGTACTGAAGAAGCACTGGAAGTGGTAAGTGTGCTCTTGTCAACAGCGAGAGAGGGGCCCAAGGCGGGCATAGATACTGTGGTATGCCTACAAGACAGTGTAGGAGGAGCCCCAAGGCTCTGACTTCCAACCTGGGGGCTTTGCAGCTGGTGCCTCTAGAGCAGTGCTTCTCAATTATTTTTGTCATGCCCCTTAGAAAGAAGAAAACATTTTTCATGCCCCCCCCTCGTCTGTAAATAGTATCTTTATTTAAAAATAACTTTAACCTGCAAAAAAATATATATATATATATAAAATAACTTGAGCTGATTTTTCAATCAGAGGTGATGTCTGGATGAATGGCTACAATGAGCACATTTTGCAATGCATAGCTTTTAAAAGCAGGATTTGAAGGAGGACACAGCAACTCTCAGCTCTAGAGACATGCAGAGACATAAACACAAGGCTTAGTTTGTTATGACAGTGTTTGCCAAGGTCAAATGTGCTCCCCTTTACGGAGCCTCGAGCCCCCTCGGGGGTAAGCCCCACTATTTGCACTGCTCTAGAGCCTCCCAGTGCCAAGTTCCTGGGGTGGGGACAAGGTGCCCTGAGTCAGGAAGATGGTGGGACCTCCTTCCTCTCTTCTTCACCACATATACACTGAGAGTTGTCATTTTGGTCATAGAACATGCCCTCTTGGTTGCCAGACAGGGCAAACCAAACATTGTTCTTTATCCTTGTTTTTTCAGTGTCTCCCTTCCATTCCCCAAGCCTCAGCTCCCTCAGTTTTACACACACACACACACACACACACACACACACACACACACTCTCTCTCTCTCTCTCTCTCTCTCTCTCTCTCTCTCTCTCTCTAAAAGCAAAAATCAACTCCCATCCCCATGGCTTGCACTCTCTCTCTCTCTCACTCTCTCTCTCTCTCTCTTTCTCTCTCTCTCTCAAAAATCAATTCCCATCCCCATGGCTTGCACTCTCTCTCTCTCTCTCTCTCTCTCTCTCTCTCTCTCTCTCTCTCTCAGCTCCCTCAGTTTTACACACACACACACACACACACACTCTCTCTCTCTCTCTCTCTCTCTCTCTCAAAGCAAAAATCAACTCCCATCCCCATGGCTTGCACTCTCTCTCTCTCACTCTCTCTCTCTCTCTCTCTTTCTCTCTCTCTCTCAAAAATCAATTCCCATCCCCATGGCTTGCACTCTCTCTCTCTCTCTCTCTCTCTCTCTCTCTCTCTCTCTCTCTCTCTCTCTCTCTCTCTCTCTCTCTCTCTCTCTCTCTCTCTCAAAAATCAATTCCCATCCCCTTTGGCTTGCCTTGGTCAGGAGGGAAGGAACTATCCGGAACTACAAGGCTCTTCTCCTGGAAGAGAGCACAGTCAGGTGCAGAGTTGTGTGGGGAACTGGGCCTCTAGTCAGCCACGTTGATGACTCAGAAGCTAAATATAACGAGCGGTATAAACAGAGCCAGCCACAGAGCAAACACAGGGCCCCCGAGCCCGGACACTGGCTCTCACGCACAGCCCTCCCCTCCCCCAGCCCTGCCCTGGGCAGATCTCCCACTCCTGGGAAGAACCAGGCTCCCCAGGGTCCCTTCGCACTCGAGGGTGAACATCTGGGGGTTCTGTCCACAGCACAGCCCCACTGAGAGCCTAAACAACTTCCTTGGCCACCGTCTGAGAATTGCCCAATGCCCAATAGGAGAGAAGCCCCGAAAGGTCAGGAGGCAGTCAGAGCTCTCAGAACAAAGGATCCAGACCACTGGCTGCAAAACTGCCAGTTAAATGGTGCAAACACCACTTTAGTCGCAGCCTCTCAAAGAGCTCTTCAAGAACTATAAAACTTAAGAACTTAGAACTGTAAAGTTCTAAGCAAATCTCCACATTCCACAATGTCTATCTAGCCAGGTCTTAGTCGTGGTATATAATTCAATCTTCTAAGGTTTTTTTTTTTTTTTTCCTTATTCCTGCAAAGTAAGGACAAGAAACAGACTTAGAGAAGGTTAAGGGTTGGCCTAAGAACACAGAAGTTCTTTCTAAGTTGCAGAGTTGGGATTTACACCCAAATTAACCTCTGATTCCAGGATCCCTTCTGTGATATTGTAACTAAAGTGAGTTGAAATGGAGTAGTGGCTAACATTTCTTGCAGATTTGGTTTTACAGAAAGTCAGGGGGCTGGGAAGGTGGCACTAGAGGTAAGGTGTCTGCCTTGCAAGCGCTAGCGTAGGACGGACCGCGGTTCGATCCCCGGTGTCCCATATGGTCCCCCAAGCCAGGGGCGATTTCTGAGCGCATAGCCAGGAGTAACCCCTGAGCGTCAAACGGGTGTGGCCCAAAAACCAAAAAAAAAAAAAAAGAAAGTCAGATCACTATTCAGGTTATTTCCAAATCTGATCTGAATGAAGCCGCTCCTGGATCAAGGGAAAAAGTCCCTTTCAAAAAGGGACTCCTGTAGCCTATTCACGGGAGGGTTCACCAGAGCTACTCTTCTTTGTCAGAAATTCTTGGCTTAACATTATCTAGTTACCATTCCAAGGGTCAGTATGATATCACTGGGCCAGGAGACTTTCCTAAGAGAAGGGCCACACGGTATCATGTGGCAGAGACTGGAAGAAAGCAGGTTCAGCCTCTGGTCAGGGCAGCCCAGGATCCCCCTTGAGGAAGTAAACCAGTACCTCTTTCCTCCCAACAGAAACAGACAGACGCCCTCAGAGCCCAAGTCATGGCAGGCCATGGTCATGAGACTACTGGGCGGGTCACTGTACAATGTAAAGAGGAACCCTTCCAATCCTGAGCAGCCAAGGAGGTCAATGGTGAGCCCTAAAGGACAGGTTGTGGCCCTCACTCACTCGGCCTGACAATAGTCCTGCTTTGGAGGTTGGAAAACTCAGCACAAGCAGTTCCTTGATATTCTGCCCCCAGTTCCTTGCTCATGCCCCCCTCTTCCCTGTACTCCAGGGGTCTCCAACTCACGGCCCTCGGGCCGTACAACACTTTGTGGCCCTGCCCTAGAGGAATCTTTTTTTGTTTTGTTTTGTTTTAGTTGTTTGGGTCACACCCCCCAATGTTCAAGGCTTACTACTGACTTTGCACTCAAGGATCACCCCGACTTTGCCTCCTGCGGCCCCCTGGTAAATTGAGCTTGAGACCCCTGCGTGTACTTCCTCCCTCTCCTCTCGCTCATGTCCTTTCTTTCCCACAACCCCTTCTCCCACAGCAGTTCATTTGGTAGCTGGCCTAGATCTTTGCCCAGTATGCTCTTTTAAGAGATATGCTGGGGGGGGGGGGGGAGTCGGAGTGATAGCACAGTGATAAGGCATTTGCCTTACAAGTGGCCAACACAGGTTTGAATCCTGGCATCCCATATGGCCCCCAAGCCTGCCAGGAGAAACTTCTGAGTGCAGAGCCAGGAGTAACCCCTGAGTGCCGCTGGGTGTGATCCAAAAGCAGAAACAAAACAAAACGAAAAGTAATGTGCTAGGGGGCCTGAGATACAGTATAGCTGCCCACTTGCCTGCATGTGATTGACCCTAGCTCTATCCTTGGGGCACAATAGGGTTGCCCAAGAGCTGCTAGGAGGGATCCCTGAATACAGCGCAAGGAGCAGTCCCTGAGTACTACCAGGGCTCACAAACCAAATAAAATCAGAAACTAGAAAAACAAGTCATAAGAACTGTGATCAGGTTCTCATATTCCCTCCAGAATCAGGTAGCACAGCAGGTCTGAAAGAGAAAGGAGAGTACTCAGGCCCTTCCACCCTCTCATTGCCTCTCCGGGCATCTTCCTTGGCTCGATAAGTTCAGGTGACAGTGATGGGAAGTGATCATCATTCTCTGAGGAGAAAAGCTCAAGGTTACTGCCCAGAATGAGTCTTGTGTGGACCTGGTTCCTATGGACAGGGCAGGGAGAGGGCTGCTGACAGAGGCTGCTCCACATAAGGATGAACTTGGAACGTGGGATGGAAACTAGGCTTGTAAAGGAACAAGAACAAATATGGAGTGGGGGTAGGAACAAGCACTAAAGAATATGTGCTGAGTGCCTGGGAGGGTCACAAATATCTTCTCAGGCTTCTCTGTAAAATGCACTTGTTTTGGCTTTCATTCACAGAAGAGGAAATGGATTCTGAGATCCACTGACTGCCTGATGACAGACACTCAACCATGGAACAAGTAACTTTGAAGCCCGAACCTAGAGACCTCATCCTAAACTCCCTCCAGTCTTGTTTCCTTGCAAAGCATCAGAGAAGAGGTGT
Source organism: Suncus etruscus (assembly GCF_024139225.1). Classification (NCBI taxonomy): domain Eukaryota; kingdom Metazoa; phylum Chordata; class Mammalia; order Eulipotyphla; family Soricidae; genus Suncus; species Suncus etruscus. The sequence goes on from NC_064859.1 coordinate 3,463,191, forward strand.
GACAACAATGCTTTCCAGATATGAAATATTCAACTGGAGTTTATATAGTCATCAAATCCAGACCATGGCTCACTGTTGACAACCAGCTGCTCAAGTCCCCTGAGTATCAGCAGCCCCTCTGTTGAGACCATGGTTTGGGTGGCCCCTTCCACCCCCCACAGGATGGATAGCAGAGGTAGTATAAGCAATAGAGAAGAGGCAAAACCCTAGCTCTTTGTCTCCGTGCAATGGAAAGTCTGGGCTGTAAAGCCCTCACTGGCCAATCTCCTGCTCTGACAAGACAGAGGAGGTGGTTGGCAGGAGAGTGTGTTTGGGGGGGAGGGGGACACAGGGAACTCAGGCCAGCTGTTTTGGCCCTTAGCCTGCTGGGGTGACTGGCTGTTTGAGAGGCCAGCATCCTGTCTAGATCTGAACTATACCCTCCAAGAGGTAGCAGCAGGTTAAGGGGGGAACTGCAAAGCAGCTCAGAGCTACATGCGGGGAACAAACAATATGGATGGAAGAGAGGGCAGTGAACTGCTCAACCTGGCTGGGAAGGTACCCATGATGCCTGAGCCCACAGGGACTAGCCACTGGAGGAGAAAATATTCTGGAAACACGAAGTGAGGAAGCTTTCTATTAGGAATTGATGAAGCTGCCTTCCAGATGGTTCCACCGAGGATGAAGGAGTCCATAGTCCGGTGTCCTATCTGCCTCAGCACCCAGACTGGAAACTGGGAGTTGGACTCCTTTCATGGCCTCTCCAACCCAGAAGAGGGAGTAAATGAGCAAGGAAAGAGTGCAAGAGACCTCAAGAAACCAAGAATCAGAGTGAGTTCACTCACTAAGGGGAAAACTTTGAACCAAGTTTCCAAAAAACAATCAGAGGAAGGCACTAAAGTGTGGGACCTGAGGAGGTGGCCAGGCTACCTTACTATCTGTTTAGGATCCCCCCACAGGCCCCATTTCTCGACAACTACAGGACTAAAACAGTCAGTCAGTCACCAGGCCAGGTCAAGTCACGTTTCCCTCAGAAGCACTTCTCACCCCCATGGCCCATTCTCAGGATACCCAAAGTGAATTTCTCTTTCTCCTGGTGCCAGCAACTATTTGCCCTTAAACCAAAGTTACTATTCCCTGGCCCTCTGAAGTTACCTTCAGCATCTGCCAAGTTTTGGGAAGTGTGCTTATTTACTTCCTGCAGGCACACAGACACAAAAAGAGACACAGACATTGACACACACACACACACACACACACACACACACACACACACACACACACACACACACACAGCAGGGAAAAGGTCCCAGAGTCAGGAACAAGTTTGTTCCCAGGTGCTGTGTCTTGGTGTCAGCCGTGGTTGCTGTGGCTGGGATTCGCTCCCTGCCTGGGCAGCCAGCCAGAAAGGTGGCCCAGAGAAGAAGGGTTAAGTGCCTCAGGGGTTGGCTCAGACAGCGGCTGCGAAGCCGAAGCCGAAGCCGAAGCCGGGCAGCCTCCAGCCCATGGCACAGAGGGCTCCTGCCGCACGAGCCTGCCAGCCGCCGCCTTTGTTGATGGACTCTGCCACATGTTCCACTGACACGCGATGCTCCGCCCTGGCGGGGCTGTTGCCAGGCGGCCGCCAAGCACCCGGCCCAGCACCGGGCAGCAGTCGGTCCAGAGAGAATCTGGGAGGGAGGCCCAGGCCCAGGGAGACAATGCGGAGCAGCTTCCCCAGCTGGAAAGTGTCAGGTTGCAACCGGTTCCCCCACTTTCCCCCACTCGCTCAGGACCATCCCTGGGCTCCCTCCAGCTTCCCACTGTGCCTCCTCTGCCTGGCACCCAGGCAGTCCAGTTGGATTACAGCGCCCTGGAAAAAAAGCATCTGTCTTCTCCTCCCTCTTGGTTGGGGGACCACATCCAGGGGTGCACAAGGGCTGCTCCTAACACTGTGTTTGGGGGGTTCTTCCTGGCAGTGCTCCAGGGGCCACACGCTGCACATGCTGGAACCCCCAGTTCAAAAAAGTGGGCACTGCAGGGTCCCTTGAAGCTGCCCAACACACTCCCTTTCGGTAAATGAAGAGCAAACCTGGTCTCAAGAAGACAGTTTTTCAAGTAAGGGCTGCTGAAAGCCGTGTCACTGGATCCCAAGGAAGCATCATCGGGACCTTAGATGGCTCGGAGCACTCGGAGGAAGGGAAACCCGAGAGTCAAGGCCAAAACTGTGAGGACCACATCTGGGGCCTGGCAGACAGCCGTGTGCCCCACTCCCACCGGATCCCACAGGAAGTCCTCCCAAGTCCCCCGACATACTTGCTCCATGTGAAGCTGATGGAACTGGTCTGCGATGCACTGAAGCTTTCGGGCAATCTGTACTTCCGCACGCTGCTGCCCCTGCCCTTCGCGGGGCGGCTCACCCAGGGGCAAGCTGGCAGGGAGAGGGAGGCGATAACCGGCATTGCCTGCAGAGACAGAGGGCCCACATTTTAAAGCCTTCTCCAAGACTTGGGTGTGAAGATAAACCCGACTCAGGAAAGGAGGGGAAGCTTAGCCTGTTTTATTGGGGTACTTAAAATCTGGATGCCTGGTGTGCCTGCTGCGTGTCAGAGTTGATGCTAGGCAAACAGGAGGGGAAGGGCAAACAGCCCCCCTCTAGATCTCCCTTATCCCGGGCACAGGTAGCATGACTGGGCCGATTTGCCAACCTCTCTCCTTATTTACCAAGCTACACTTGACCACTGTTTACAACTCGAGTAGCAATAGGAATTCCTGCAGCCACAGGCTTAGCTCCCCGCTCTGGAAGGGCACCAGCTGTTCCAAGGTAGAGAGCAATGCCAGAAAGAAGAAAAAGTCAAACCAAAAAGCAGCTAAGGGTGAGTAAGTAAACTTAGAGCCACCGGGGCGGGGCTGGCTGAGCGCAGGCCAGAGCGCTGAGCTGCGCCCAATGGCCGCCAGGGGCGCCCGCTTGCCCCCTTGGGCTCAGCACCCCTCCAGAAAGGCAAAGCCTGGAGCTTCCTGGGGGCAGGCTCCCCGAGAGAATCCCTGCATCAAACCTCCTCAAGAGTGCCTCGGCTTCATCCCCCTCCCTCTGCCGGCTACTGTGCTAAAGGGGAAAACAGGTGGAGTGTCCAACCCTGCCCTTTGCCAGAGGAGGACGTGCTGGTCATAAAACTAACCATTTAAGCCCACGAATGGAGGGGTCTTGTCTGATTGAGCCCAAAACAGCCCCTTGCTGGCAAGGATCCCAGCAAGCCCAAAGCCTCTTTCTCCACTTCCCCTTCCAAGCACAGACGCTCCCAAGTGACTACTAGAAGTCACCTTCTGTTTTCAGGAACCTTCTCTCCAAGAAGGGATGTTTGGGGGCTTTTTGTCCCCTACCAGGATGCAGGAATAGGGTGGAGGTGGAGTGGGAGATAAAAAATGAACACCCACATTCCCTTCTTTTCATTGATATGAACTCACTGTCGACTCCCTCCAGGAAGAGATGAAAGAGCAAAACGCCTAGAAAGGCAACTGTCTCTTCCTGGGGCCCGAGGGGTTCAAAGCAGTGAGCAGTTACAGGCAGAGAGACAGAGGGTCAGATTCAAGAGTGAATGCCAGCCACTCAGTTTGGGGAAGGAAATAACGGAGGCAGGTTTGGGGAGGGAAAGTCCCCTCTTTTCCCCCAGTCTCTGAGGGAGGAGTCCTGAAGCTTAAGGCACTCACCGTAAAAGAGGCGCTGGGGTTCCTCAGTCACCCCACAAGGCAACATGACGCCCTGACTTGGGGACGCAGGACTGAGGGTCTGGGTGGCCTTGTCTTCCTGGCTGGTGGGTCGAAGTCCAGGGCCGCAGCAATGGGTGAGAGGGAAGAGCTGAAGGCGGCCTAGGGGGCAGTCCAGCTGGCTCTGGGCAAACAGGTGGGCAGAGAGCAGGCTGCGGGGCTGCAGGCTGGACTCCCCGTCCTCGGGCTGGAATACATCATCCTCCAGCTCCTCCACGTACTGAGGTGGCTCCATATCCCCTGTGAGGGCACAAGGCATGCCTCTGGGATCTGCCTCCATCAGTTCCCCATCCTGTCATCCTTCTCGTGGGACTGGACCCAGCTCTGGCAGACAGGCAGCCTAGTGACTGGGCCCTGCCAGAGGACCCTGGATATGGACTGCCTCCGTGCTAAGGGATTCTCCAGAGCCCTTCTATGGGTCTGCCTAGGTTTGGCCTGTTCTGGCCCATCTCAATCACTTAGGCTGGCTGCGATGGACTCAGCTACAGCAGGGTAGGATTAGCTGCTGCAGGCTACTTGGGGAAGTGTTAACAAGGGTAGCCTCTATGGCTGAGGAGGGCAGAATTCTGGGTGCAAGGGCTGGCTGC